>NC_084641.1:12218397-12523188 GCF_019802595.1 Syngnathoides biaculeatus
ATGATAATAAATGGCAAAGGATTTTCAATTGCAGTATTTTTGTGTGTTCAGCCAGGATTGAAGTAGCTCCCAGCTAAAATCTTGTTTACATTTCAGTCAACACATTCTGGAAATATGATCACAAATAATTACTGCAAATACTGTACTTTTACTTTATGCATGACAAACAATGCAAATTTTCTGGGCATATTTGTATATATAAAGCGAGGCTTAGCTTCTTGATACCAAAATTTGACAGGTATAAACTCAGCCTACAGTAATTTGCTTATTCCTAACTACAATTAACCAAACCCATGTCGCCATTTGTTGTCATCATCATCTTCTCATCGTTCTCATTCTGCACAGTAAATAATGTCTAAAACCTATTCCTCCGATTCTTCTCGTTTTGAACTCTGACCACTTTCATCTTTTCCTGCTTCCCTCCCAGTTGATCCTCTGGGGGATGATTGCCCAGGAAGTGGAATCAAATGTTTGTATATGTCTGATTATCAAGCACTGTTTTTGCTGTTTGCTCTGTAGTAATTATGATAACATTGCTTTCTGACCCATGTTAGCGCTATACTGAAACTAGGGCTGGGCGATGTAATTTTTCCCCATTTTAATTTATCAGAAATGTAAGCATTTATAGCAACCAAAAATTCACAAACACAACAACAACACTTAAAAAAACCCAGACATTTTAATGAAGTCTATATTTCAATTGTATGGCTTAATGAGTTGATCTTTTTAAAGCATTGGCAGCCAGGTAGTTTATCCCGTTTGAACACATTACTAACTAAAAGAGCCAATGAATCAAAATAGACACAACAGACTAAATTCTCAAAGATCACCTACTCAATTATTATGTCCATCTCTTTTTGTTGAGACTGAGATGCTAGCTACCTTCACAATTTCAGCACCATTCCTCAGGAAAGAGAGTAACCTAGTTTAGTTTAGTTTCACAGCCGTATCCTTAACCCCCTGATATGAATTAAAATTATGTTAATCGTAAATTTTACATAGATGAAAAAAAATATTTAATATCGGCATATCGCCCAGCCTTAATTAAAACTGCTACCAGCTTTGCATGCAAATGTGAAAAAGCTAGTGCTGAATAGAAACGCAAGGCTTCCCTCGCTGTACTGGTCCAGCTGTGGTTAGCATGCTATCAGGTTAGTATGTGCTTGTGTTTACATCAATGAATTACAGGGCCCCCAATGATCATTAAGAGTGTCCCTCTTTAAGGCCAGTCCCCCATAAGCATAAGGAATAGCCTCATTTTCATGCAATGTCATCCTACAACTCATTGTTTCTCACTTCTTATTTGGCAACTGTCTTTCTTTGTATTTATTTTTTTTCTTACTAATCACCCACTGCAGGTGACAGTGTTCAAAGCTTTAGAATGCCACTGCTCAGTTGTCAAACTGAGGTTCAGAGCTTCAGACCAAAAGGTGCATTAAATAGAAATTCTATGTAGCCTGATCAGAGTCCACTAACCTAGAGTGAATAGTTGGTTTGATAGTGTGCCCTATGCTGTATGCTTAACACTTCTACCCTCGTAACCCTTTATTGTACTAACATTCCCTGTCAATGTGTTTACATTTTAAAGGTATATACATTTTTTTTTCTCTATTTGGTTCTCATGACTGCTAATTGGTGGCATGATGAACGACGGTTAGCACATCTGCCTCACAGTTATGACAACGGAGGTTGAAATCCTGCCCTCGCCTGTGTGGAGTTTGTATCTTCTCCCTGTGCGTGCGTGGGTTTTCTCCGGGTACTCCGATTTCATCCCACTTTCCAAAAACATGCATGGTAGATTAATTGAAGACTCTAAATTGACCGTTGGTGTGAATGTGAGTGCAAATGGTTATTTTTTTAATATGTGCCGTCCTCCAATGAGCTTGCGACCAGTTCAAGGTGTACCCGGCCTCTCACCTGAAGTTAGCTGGCTGGGATAGGCTTCAGCACGCCTGTGACATTAATGAGGAAACGCGGTACAGAAAATTGATGGAAAGATGGACTTCAACTCCTCCAAAAAAGTTCTGTAGTTATTACGTGGTCATTGATGCAAAGTTATTTATAATCCAATACATATACAATATAAAGGGTTTATTTTCTCTTGGTTATATATTTCCTTTTTGAATGGATTGCTTTGCTTCTGGCATGATGTGGAGGAAGGACCAGGTTTTGTGTGTGTGTCTGTGTGCGTGCAAGATAGTCTGCGGGCTGAACTTTGGCAGCATGGCATCAAATGTCATTTAGGGCCATCTTACTGTACCCTTCTGGTTCCAACATTGATACAGGAATAGCAGTTTTCCCACAGACAAATAGGAGTACAATAGCAGTTAGACCGAGGCAGATGGAAATACAAATGTTATTGACTCTTTAGTAGAAGTAAAAGCAGCTAGAGGAAGTAATAGTAAATGGAGTGAAAACTGCTTCTCTGTAGCCCACACTGCATAATGGATGTTTGTCTTAACCTGTTGGTTCAATGTGTGTCTCATATTGGTCTTCCTTCCTTTTGTCCCCCCTTCCTCTCTCCTAATTTTGTATATCATTCATTTTATTTAATGTTTTATCACCCCTTCATCCTCTCCTGGCCCACTTTTCTCTTTGTTGTCATTGTCTTCCTTCCCTCTTGCTGTCGGCTCAGACCTCAAAGACATTCAGAACAATAAGAGTAGATACTTGATAGCCTCAGAGAACCAACGCCCTGGCCATTTCTTCACAGCCCCTATTGGTTCTCTGACAGCCTCTCCATCCTCTGGCTCACTGTGCAGCCAAGTGGCCCTGCAGTCGGCCACCAGCATCCAGGAGCGCATCATGTCCACTCCCGGTGGAGAGGAAGCTATTGAAAGACTCAAGGTAAAGTTGGCTTGTTGGCCACTGCTTCGTTTATTGAATAAACATACACTTAAAATGTTTTTTTTTTTCTTTGTGGGATTGACTTTTTGGGATAAAAGAGATGCTATTATGCACATGTACATACAGGGTACCCTCTGTATTCGCAGGGGTTACGTTCCTTACCCCCTACCCCTGGGAATTCCGAAAATCAAGGAATAATGGACGCAGTATTAAAACTCCTATGTATGATATACTTTATACTATATTTTCGCAACCATAAGATGCACTTAAAAGTCTTAAATTTTCTCCAAATGGACAGCGCACCTTTTTTGTGCACCGATTTCCAAATTCTCCAAATACTTTTTGTGTTTTTTGGGACCGCCTTGAGTTCTCATGCATGCTTTGCGACCCTACTAAGGATGTAAATAATGTTTAAAGTGCATGTTTTTTGTCAATTATTCCTTCAGTCATTGTTTTATTTGTTGTATTATTTGTTAGTCATGCTATTCTGTTTCCTGTGGTGTGATAATTTAAGTTTTGATGTGACACCGTGAGTCAGAACATTAGTTTGACTAATAACTTGCATACACTGTCAGTATGTGGGTAATGTAAGCTTCTTCTGCTTATAAATGTAAAAGTACAACTGTTCCTCACTGCTCCATGAGCACCATCATATGGAAGTTTTAATGTACCCTGAAACACTCATGAACATACATCCTCACTATATCAGGTTGTACTTAGTTGGAATAGTCACACAACAACATTTACAGATTTTGGAACTTGGTGTGCACACAAGACAAACATTAGTGCGCCGTCTATTTAGGAGAAAATTTAAGAATTGTTTTTTTGGTAACTTATTGTCGTGGAAATATGGTACGTTATGGGGGGAAAATTTGAAAACTGCAAAAACATACATTTCTATTTTTTAAATCTATTGTCTGATGTCAAATCAGATTAAAGCTCTCCTGTTTCAGGATAGTCAAGATCACCAAAAATATTTCATTTTGTTAAATGCCACAATAATGAGAGGAATAATTTCTTTAAAAAATTATATTATTTTCCTCAAGGTCAAAGGTTTACACACACAAAAATGACTGTCTTTAAAGAACATGGGAGGTCCGAAATGATGAGGTCATGGCGTTTGAAGCACCTGATGGGTTAACTAACAACATGTGAGTTAATTGACGGTACACCTGAAATGTTTTTAACGCCACACCTCGAACACTCTGCTTCCTTCTCATCATGGGAAAATCAAAAGAAATTGAAAGAAATTGGGCAGGAAATCCGAGGAAGAATCGTGGAGCCCCACAAGTCTGGCCCATGTTTGGGTACAATTTCCAGACGCTTGATGGTGCCAGGTTCATCTGTTCAAACAATTCTACGCAAGTTTAAACATCATGGGAATCTCCAGCCATCACCTTACTCAGGAAGGAGACGAGTCCCAGAGATGAACGTGTTATGGTCCGAAAATGTGCAAATCAACCCCAGAACAAAAGCTAAAGACCTTGTGAAGATGCTGGATGAAGCTCGTAAGAAAGTGTCATTATCCACAGTGAAACGAGTTCGGCACCAACATGGGCTGGAAGGCTACTCACCGAGAATGAAGCAATTACTCCAACAGAAACAAGACAAAGATCTTAACTACTCGAACATGTACTGTGCGCTGATTAAACTAAAGTGGAGCTTTTTGGCCATAATTACCAACGTTAACTCTGGAGGAAAAAGGGGGAAGCTTGTAGACCTGAGAACACCATACCAACTGTGAAGCATGGAGGTCGCAACATCATTTTTTGGGGCTGTTTTGCTGCACCAGGAACTGGAGCTCTAAAATAGACTGCATCGTGAAGGAAGAACATTACATGGAGTTAAGGCAACATTTCATGAAGTCAGCCAAGGAGCTAAAAATATCCAAATGGGTCTTCCAAAATGGAAAATGACCCTAAGCATGCTACCAAAATGGTTAAAAAGTGACTTGAGGATGACAAAGTCAATGTCTTAGAGTGGGTATCACAAAGCCCTGATCTGTATCCCATTGAAAATTTGTGGGCAGATCTCAAAAGGTGTGTGAGAGCAAGGCAATCGACAAATCTGATTCAGTTACACCAGTTCTATCAGAAGGAATGGGCCGGTATTCCCGCAGAGTACGTCAGAAGCTTCTGGAACATTTGACCCAAGTCATGTGGTTAAAAAAAAATGCTACTTAGGAAATGTACCGTAATTTCCGGACTTATGCTTTCAACCCTGCGGCTTAAGCAATGATGCGGCTAATTTGTGCAATTTTTCTAACGGCCGCAAGGGGCCCTCAAGCAGAAAAGGTAAGAGTGAGACAGGTGGAATATATGTGTCAACGAAGACGCAACTTAAAAGTAACTTCACGCTTTGTGCATGAATAAAATTAGCATGAACAGACCCTCATCATGGAAAATTCAAGAAGAAATGCATATGGTGCAGCGTTCAAGTTAAAAGCAATGGAGCTGGCTGATAAAGAAAGAAACAGAGTTGCTGCACTTAAACTTGGCATAAATGAATTGATGGTGAGACGGTGGAAACGGCAGCGGGAAGATCTGGAGCAATGTAAAAACAAAAAAAGCTTTCAGAAGTAATAAAAGCAGGTGGCCTGAACCATGTTGCTACTGTGTTACTGCAGCGTCTCAGTGACTTTTACCGGTATGTTTTTTTAACCAGCCCTGTTAGTGCTGTGTTACTACCTTAATGCTGGTGTGTTACTGCCACGTCACAGGCACTGTTTGGAAAGAAAAGCTACGGTATATTATTAAAACTTTGAAAACTCTTTCTGTGTGCCGTCTTTCTTTGGAAATATCTCACGTTTCAATGTGGGCACATTCATCTTATAAACAGGTGCGGCTTATATATGTAAAAAAGGTTTTGTCCTTTAAAAATGTACTGGGTGAGTAATCAGGTGCGGCTTATAGTCCAGAAATTACGGTATGTAAACTTTTGACTTAAAAAAAACATACATATAACATTCTCTAAGAAATTATTATATATAATTCTAATAATCCTTAGTGTGGCATTTAACAAAATTAAATAATTTTGGTGATCCTGACTGACCTGAAACAGGAGAGGTTTCATCTGATTTGACTTCAGACAGTGAGACATAAAAAATGGTGTGTTTTTGTCATGTATGTAAACTTCTGGCTTCAACTGTAATTTTGTTGACGTAATCTCTTGTCTGTCTTAAACAGTAAGTTTGCACAATGTAAATTTCATTCAGCCCATGTTAACAATCACGTTAAGTAATTTCAAATCATCATCATCTTATTCTCCTCATATGACTGAGTAGCTGACTCTTGATTCAGTAGTGCACCCAACCAAAGATAAGCTCCAGTTACCATGACAACCACAGTACCCAAACTGTCTCTCATTAAATGACGTCAAACCCAAACGTAGATGTGGAAGAAAGTGGACAGAAATAGCTCCTGAGCAATTCCGGTTTAGCTCCACGAGTGAGGCACAGACTAGTCAATGGCAGCACACGTTTATTTACGTTATCCCATTGCTTACCCTTGAGATCCATGTATAGAAACATGACATAAGATATAGAAATAATTAAGAATTAATCAGATGACTTAAACTTTCCTCAACAAAACCAGAAAAAACATTCGTTCATGCTTTCATTTTTCTGTTTTAGGAATCTGAAAAGATCATTGCTGAGCTCAATGAAACCTGGGAAGAGAAGCTGCGAAAGACTGAAGCTATCCGCATGGAGAGGTCATCATCACATCACATATTACTATTCTGTCTACCCACTGCGCTGTATTGAATCTTTGGTGTCACTATTTTCAAAATATCGTGCACATGATCACTTCTCATTCCTTCTCTCCATTTGACACATGTTAATCATCATTGACAGTGTGTATTCTGTTAGCCACAGTGCAACACATCCAAACACAGATTTTAGAACACTGTGTCTTCTCTGCAGGGAGGCATTACTTGCAGAGATGGGCGTGGCAATCCGTGAAGATGGAGGCACTTTGGGGGTGTTCTCCCCTAAAAAGGTAGGTACACATGAGGACACTGGCTGTGGGATATATTTTAAGATGGTATTTTTTTAATTCACTCCCCTCCACTTTTGCTTCCTCTTTAATGTTTTCATGGGTTACTGTATTCCTCAAGAAAGCTTCTTGTCCTTGCACCATTTTAGATTGGCTAGATTGTTTCTTCTTATCTCTTATTATTTTGGTTTTATCCTCATGTTTGATCATTTGCCTCCATGTATTCAGCTCAGCCATGAAAGTCCATTTGATGAACAGTTTGAATCTTTTACCACCAAGAAGGTTCGTTCTGTCAAGTTGGCACAAAATTTATATTCCTCAGTCATCCCCTTAGTAAGAATAATTCATTACTGTCCCGCTCCCACTTTGTATACTGTATCTTGTAGACTACACTCCAAATATCTTATGGCTTATGATACCTTAGAGGTTACATTTCACATAAAATAGTTTGATGATCCCTATTTCCACTGCACTGTACCTATTCATGTCAAAATAGCTCTACACACTGTTACTTTTTTTTCATTGACAAAAACATGTAGTACTATAAAGTACTATTTCCACTACCTGGTTAGCCAGGTTTTCAACGCTGCCGAGTTGCTACCATATGCGTAACATTAACCAATGCTGCTTGCTCCTAGGTTGAAATTGGGCATTTGCCCTCATTGCAACATTTGAGGAAACACCGCTTCAAGTTACAAAAATGAAACCCACATACCTGTAGCTATATTTTACTTTTCTACTACTTTAGCTTGGAAAGATGAAGTAATACGAAGACTCGTATTATACTCTAGTCTCCACTTTCCTCCAGTGAGTGTTTTATGCCTGCCTGCAGTCTTTTCTCAAATAAACAAGGCTTCCATATTGTGGCCAGTGGCCAGATTGTGAAAAGTTGTACTGCTTCGTGCTTGAGGTCGTCAACGTAGTCTGGTTTTGCATTCTCTCAGAGAAATATTTTGAAATGGAAAAAAAAACGGTTCTCCCAAATTGAAGCGAGTAGAATACAGTTGCTGTGTAGTGGAAAAGCTCTTGTCCTGACTTTCCTTATACCTGCTTTTGTGACTTGTGAACCAAAGTCATAATTAGAGTCGTCCTGTGCAGTTGATATTGATTTGTTGATTCCCAATTTTTGTTCACTTTTATTTGTCTTCATTCTTTTTTTCTCATTTACTGCTGCTCCATTGGTTAGCATTTCAATGAGAAGCCTTGTGATCTCTATACAGACTTTAACGGGGTCTTCTCCCCAAAGAAGGTTAGTTGTTTTACAGAGAACTGTGTTGTGCTAGCAGAGATTAATCAGACTGTAGCAAAATGTATCTACAATAGCTATTTATATACATTATTTGATAGAAAATGGGGCCCACTTTGTTTCCATTACCCGGTTTATATTTCTCTTTTCATACTGTGTTATGGTTAACCATCTCTTTATCATATTGCTCCTGTAGACTCCTCACCTTGTTAACTTGAATGAAGATCCTCTCATGTCTGAGTGTCTACTATATTACATCAAAGACGGAATTACAAGGTAAATCAAACATCATGTATGTCTTTGAAATTGCGAACAAAACTTTCAAACATATAAATAAAACATTTGTCCAGTCAAAAATAAAAGGCAGCCATAATACATACTGACTACTATTTTTGCTACTGTATTCCATAAAAGGTTTGTTACGTTTTTTCTGCACGTTTCATATTTCTTCTTTTTAACTAACTATGTTAGAGCACCTTCTCGCGTTTTCTAATGCCACTTAATAGATTGAACATTCTTGTCTTTCTGTACTCAAACTGTGATATTAGTGCTATAAAAAAAAATTGTTTTGGCCAATGGGAACTAAAAATCTTTTCCGTGATGTGGTACCTTCTTTTTAAAAAAAATTTGGCTCATCTGCTAAGAACATTTGAAATTAGTGATGATGCACAAAAAACATCCGCACAGATGAATCAACCTTTGATACTATTTAGCAGGCAGTTAAAGGTCCCGTTTAATGTCTGAATCAGACTTTTTGCAGGAGAATTAAAATTGGCTTCTGTAATGGTTTCAGGGTGGGACAGGCTGATGCCGAAAGACGGCAGGATATCGTCTTAAGTGGTGCTCATATCAAGGAGGAGCACTGTATTTTCCAAAGTGAGAGGAATCCTAGTGGAGATGGTGAGAAACCATCTTCTTTGATTGTGCCGGTTGTGTAGTTGAATAAAGTTTTATTGAACGATAATCCCTTGGTTTTACAGTTGAATAATGTTTTACTGAATGATCCCTTCCTATCATAAATCCAAATTAAAAGCCGATGCCAGCTTCCTGCAAAATCAACACTCATATCTATGGATAAAATTGATTGATTAATATGGACTTCTATAACAGAAAATGCAGATAGTTCTTAATTATTGCTTGGTGTGTTTCTGCTGAAGTTGTCGTCATGCTTGTGCCCTGTGAGGGATCAGAGACGTACGTCAACGGCAAGCGTGTTGAGGACTCTATTCAGCTGCGTTCAGGTGTGTTCATTTGACCTGAGACCAATCGTAATTAAAAAAAAAAAAAATCGACACAAAAGAACAAACAGAAGCATTGAATCAAGCAATTGCAATTTTTTCCCTGCTTATTTGTCCAACTTGAACCCTTTTAGGAAACCGTATTATTATGGGAAAGAACCACGTATTCCGCTTCAACCACCCCGAACAAGCTAGGGCTGAAAGGGAGAAAACACCATCTGCCGAAACCCCTGTAGAGCCGGTGGACTGGACCTTCGCTCAGAGAGAGCTGCTGGAGAAACAGGGCATTGACATGAAACAGGAGATGGAGAAAAGGTGACACTTGTAATTAAATACAAACCATTTATCCCAGTATTACTGTGCAATGTATTTTTCGAAGCTGACAGTCTTTTTGGATAGGCTCACTGAGATGGAAATCCTATACAAAAAGGAGAAGGAAGAAGCAGATCAACTTCTTGAACAGCAGAGACTGGTGAGTTCAAAGCAGCTGCTATTCCTACAAACTTAGAACTGACTTTGAGTGTTATTTTTTGCTTTTTGGTTTTACACTTGGCTTGTTGTTTTACAGTTGTAGCAAGTGACTGCTATGGGTGAAAGACCAAAATGTTTAGGATTGTTTCTGTCTACGAGTTGTCACAGCTATAGGCAGAGTTTTGAGTGATACAGCTAAATTCTCTTTTATATGATGTAAGAGTTTTGAGTCATTTGTAGTCAATTTCTAATGGCCCATTTAAATTGCCTAGTACTAATTCTCACACTGAGCTAGGTGTGCGTGTGCCAGTGCATGTTTGTTTTTCTTGCATGGAAGTTTCCTTGTAAGCAGATGATCTTTTAAATGATGTTCTCTAGCAACTTGAAGGAGTGAGAATTAGATTGTGAAGCTTTCTCCTCTTTCCAAAACTCCTTGGTCATTTCTCTTGTATATTCTACTGTGCATTTGAATCTTGCAAAACAGCAGGTATCAAGTAGGGATGGGCATTTTACAATGACACCTTGATTGAAGGAAAAATTCCTAATCACTTAAATTATTGTTTTTGGTAACTTTTTTTTTTTTTTTTACCAGGAGAATTTCTCTGAATGTTCTGATACTGTTTTAATGTGTGTTGCTTTGAACAGTTTAATGCAACCTTTCAGACTTAAACCACTGCAGAGGTCTGCGTGGATGTAACTCAAATTTCTTTAGCATAAAACTTGTTGCCCTTGTTACAGACAACAGTTAAGTGCTTCTACTGGTTTCTCTGGACTTTATTCGACCTCAACTGCATCCAGAAACTGTTAATCGGTTTTACACAATCTACCAAATTCTTGATTGCCAGTTCATCAAATAATTGTGTATCATGTCCATCCCTAGTGTTCAGTGTGTTAAATTTGATTAAAAATTTTAAAATGGACTACCTGAATCCAAGCACAGTTTTATAAATGGAGGCTGCTTTTGCATGGTTCATGTTAATGGCATGTATTCTTAACTCACTCGGTGGTGGCTCTGGACAGGGTTCTCTGTTGGGCTCCTTGACCTTCAGCTGGCTAAAAATTTGCTTTGACTAGACTAGAATCCTTATTCTTGATTTTCATCTCTTCAATGCAGTTGCTGACATGTACACTGCATGCTGAGAGCAAAAACTCTTGTCGTAGTTTTTGGCAGTGACAATGTGGTTTCTCATTGACTTCTTTGACCCACTGTTTTCACGAATGTGACGTCTGTGTTAGCGCAGTAAAGGCGCCCCTCACTCACAGTGTTTTCACTGCTCACGGCAGTATTAGTGAATAACAAACCTGCAGTATCATTTCAGAGCAAAAGGTGTCAAAGTCAAAACTCCCAGTGACAAAACTTTTCTGTTACAGTTCGGTTGTTCACGGGTTTTAAGATCAGCAAAACTCAAGACATCTATATTTCGTGGTTGTGATCTGTAATGTTCTTTGTCTGGCAAAATGAGAAACTTCATTCCCTTTCCAACTAACCTTTCTTGTTTGTAGTGGATTAATGCCTTCACCACAGTCTGTCCTCTTTCTTCTGGCTCTCTGCTCAACTGCAAGTACACACTCTTCTAACTCTCAGCTAATACTAAAGACACGCAAACCCTCTGGACTGTACGGGGAGAGCTTCCAAATCCGAGAACGTACATGCATGCCTGCCCCAAGTAGTATGTTTGGGACCCAACTTTCCAATTATGAAGAGGAATTTGACGAAACTTACCAGATGCGCTTCAGTTGGCGGCTTTTGTCCTTTGTTGATATTTCCTTGCTCATTGTGACGGGCATCATCAACTTTTACTTTTAATATCAATATGCAATGTTGGGAGCAATATTGTTAAAGCTTGGAGCAAACCTTGATAGCACATCTCTTGAGCTGTCAAATTCGTTCAAATAGTTTCATGTCAAATTATCAATTTTTCCAACAGAGGATCTAAAAGAATAAGGCAGACAAGGAAGTCATTGGAAGCCACTATTAAGTTTGTTTTTTCTTGTAACTATAATTTTGTTGTCCAGTGGGAAGAGTATGGTGCATGTTGACATACTGTACATCTGGTAATATTATGATGTATGCAAAATATTTCACATTGTTCAGCTGCATTAGTCTCCCCCAATTCTGACCATGAAAATGTAGTGAGTTAAAGTACTTCCATTTGAAGTTCCCAATTTGCATATTCATACATTTGTGTGCATCTTTATTTAAAAAGCATCCTTCATCCTTTCTTTGATTTCCCATTGTAATTTCTCCTTTTTTGGGGGGGACCATTTGGTTTGTTTCCTGTGTTGTTCTCTCAAGGATGGCGACTCTGATAGTGGGGATGACTCAGATAAGAGGTCTTGCGAGGAGAGCTGGAGACTGATCACCTCCTTGAGGGAAAAGCTGCCCCCCAGCAAACTACAAACCATAGTGAAAAAGTGTGGATTACCCAGCAGCGGTAAGAGAAGAGAGCCCGTGAAAATGTATCAGATCCCTCAAAGGCGCCGTATCACCAAGGACTCCAAGTGGGTGACCATCTCTGACCTGAAGATCCAGGCAGTTAAAGAAATCTGCTATGAGGTAGCGCTCAATGATTTCCGCCACACACGTCAGGAAATCGAAGCGTTGGCCATTGTGAAGATGAAGGAGCTTTGCGCCAGCTACAGCAAGAAAGACCCCAATGAGCGGGACTCATGGAGGGCAGTGTCTCGGGATGTGTGGGACACCGTAGGGGTTGGTGATGAGCGTATCGAGGATGTCATCACCAATGGGTCTCGAGCAGGTGGGGTTGTCATGGATGAGCTAAAAGTGCACATTGATAAACTGGAGGACATCTTGCAGGAGGTCAAGAAACAGAACAACATGAAGGATGAGGAGATCCGTGCCCTCAGGAATAAAATGGTGAAAATGGAAAAAGTCCTTCCACTCATCACCCCTGAGAGTCAGGAGAGACCTCAGAGTACAGACCCTCCATCTAGCACAGTGAGTACACCAAGCTCTCAACCTCCGATGTCTGAAATATCGCATGTGGAGATGGGAGAGACTCAGGCAGGTCAAAGCGCAGGAGATGATGCAACCCTAAAACGAGGCCAAATGCGTTGGATACGCCAAGAGCAGCTACGCCTTAAGAGCTTCCAACAGCAAGATATATCCAAGCACCTCCGCCGCCACACCGGACCCCACCGATTTATACCTCCAGAAGACCGCAAGCTACGTTTCCCATTTAAAAGTAACCCCAAACACCGCAACTCATGGAGTCCTGGTACTCATATCATCATTACAGATGAGAAGGTAATTGAGCTAAAAGTGCCAAAAGAAGCTGTTGAAGAAGAAGAAGCTGAAAGCCAGGATGTTTTTGTTCAGTCTCAGGAAAAGATAGCCGCTTCCGTCATAGAAGTCACGCCCCCCTTGCCAAGTCCGTCGGTGCAGCGTCAAAACAAATATTTGGAGCACGGAATACACCAAGGTCAGAGACCTAATTATAGGAATAACCACCATCAACAGCCACATGAAAGAGCGCGCAGCAACTCATTGATCCTCCGCCAGCGGCCCTCAGGTTCTGCAGACCACGGGCAGCAGCCTGAAGCCAACCGGAGGCACACCCAGGTCTTCTACCACCCCCGCCACTATCACAACCAGCCTTCATACCCCCAACCCCACCTCCAGCAGCCGTACCATTACAATAACACAATGTACATCGAGGGCAGCTTCAGCGGCTACCAGCCGTACCATCACCCCGAGCATATTAACCAGCAAATCAACTTTCAGCCACCACCTCAGATCCGAAGGCAAATGTCAGCTCCCAATTTGAAAGCCAGCAGAGAGACAGTGGTTTAGAAATTCAAGTGAGATGTTTTAAAGTCGGCAAAAACATTACAGATCACAAAAGAGTTTCAAAAGACTGTTGTTGGTTGATCCAAAACTAGATGTATTATAAAAATTCTATTACTGCTATAACATGTGCTGTTTTATCACAATATGCATGCCATGCTCACTGTTTATTTTTCATCCAAGTCAGCAATCATGTTTTGATTTGCCAAATATATCCTGGTTGACTTTCAGCATTTACAGATTTGGCTTTTACTTCTTTTTGTTTTTATTTTAGTCACTTCATCATGAACACAAAAACGTGTCCATTTTTTTTTTTTGCTCTAGTACACACTTTGGAAACAAAAATTGTGAATGTTAGGATTCGAATTAAATGTTTAACTCATTGTTGTGAATGCCACTGAACCTCAGTTTGAATCATTGATGGATTTTAGCATTTTTAACATTTTAACGTTGTACATGGAATCGCTTAATGCACAATTCAGCTTTCGAGGCTGCTTATAAAAACTGGTCAATGAAAGTAGAATTTAGAATTTACAGTCATTGTGTTTTACAACCGTTAGGATATGTAGTTATATTTCTACATGCTTCGCATGTTGCTTGATTTCAATTTTGGATGCATGTTGTCAAAGACCTACTGTACCTTAAAGAGTTGGAAGGAAGACACTATTGAACGTGTGTTCATACAGTTTAAATAACACAGCCTATAACCAAGTATCAGTTATTCAATGAAAGCTAGGTCACTCTTTTAACTAGTGCCTGTTGGAGAAACGGTATTTTATGCTGCTTGAAACCAGAACCTGTAGTTATTTTGTTTCAATATTGTATGGCCTTAAGATCATTGGAGGAAATCAAAGACTGTGCATGATGGGATACTTGGACTATTAAGTCTTTTTACGTTTCTATACTTTTTCTCGCCTATGCTGTTGTGAAAATAGAAGGATATAACCGTGACTTATGCAACACGTAGTCCCCGTGTTCTGTGCTGAATATCGTTTACATGCTACAACTTAAATGGCTCATAAATGTTTATTAAAAATTGCCCATTTAATGTTTTCACTGGTGCATATGACAACCGGGTAAGCTGGAAAGTACAGTGTACACAATCCAATGTACAGTGTATTGTTCTTTTGAAATACACTGTACATGTATCTGTGTGAAGTGTCGTTTCAAAGTGTCTGGTGTACATCTGCTGTTTTGAATTTCCATAATCAAAGTGCCTCATGGTGCTCATGCACAAAACTGTATTCAAGTATTTTGTGACACGCAATGTACTTAACTGTCGGAACCGTAGTGTCCACGGGGTTGCAAAAGAATATACTGTATTGACATTTTATGTTGTCACCGGTTTATTACTGTAATAAATTCATACGCTCCACACACGCCTTTCTTATAAATGGGAGTTATGCTACATACGTGTACAGCCGAAAGGCATGGAATTGGCTCCCCACTTAACAATGCATCTTTCATTTGTAATGCCACACAGGCAGTCATCGAGCTGCAAGCCATGAAAGTTGTCACGTGGGACCAAGATGTTGGCTGCAGTACAGTACAATATGTTCAGCAAAAAGAAAATCCCCTGTCTCTTCTCCACGGTAGCAAGAAAAGACATTCTTGTAAAATTTATATGGAAATGGGGAGGAGAGCTGATGACACGGGATGCGATGTTCGGTTGTCCAAATTCCACTGTCCGTAAGCAGCTGGGTAATATGTTGGAGTCACTGCAAAGCATCAGTCCAACTTCAAATCAAAATCGGTGTAAAACTAACTATTTGCTACAAAACATGGTTAACTACAAAAATACTTTAACTGTTAAATTTTGCCCATACAGCCCGAATGCAGTATTTTTTGGTTTGTTGTTTTTGGTTGAATTTGGTGTACTTATCTTATAATGCCACCAACACCTCATTAAGTATTGTGCATCATGTATTTTGTCTCAGTGTATAAATATTACATCACAAAAGGCATAGTCACATGTCACAATGTTATTTTTTTCTCATATTTTTATTGGATAGCTATTATTATTATTATTAAAGATACAAAATACATCACTCTGTTCTATTAAGCCAATGATTCTTTGGCTACATCTCTGGCAAAGAAAGACTTCAGTAAATGTTGGACTATGTTAGAATGTGTAGTTTGTTGGTAGGATGTCAGCAGGGAGGTCAAATAAAAATGACAAGGCTGCATTGTCTTCCATCAAGACACTGAACAAAGACGATGAGGTCACCAGGACCGGAGGCCGTGCTACGCTCATGATGATGACGATGATGATGATGGTGGCGGCGCCCCTCATTGGATTACATCAGATTTATGCTTCTTCAGGACCTCACATCTTCTCTTCCAGTCATTGTTCCCTCAACACACAATTATTTTCAAAAACTTTGTAACTAATTCCCAATACAGCCTGTAACTCGTCGTGACTGCTAGATGAACTCTGCAGGTGATGTGGCTGATCCAAATTTGTCTGTGTGCTCTTTCCTCTTCACTGTGCACGTTCAGGTTTATGAGAGCAAACTGCAGGAACTTCAGAAACAGGTTGAGACTCGTTCTTTGGTTGCTGAAACGCCGGATGAGGAAGAGCTAGAGGAGGAGGAGGAAGAGGAAGGTTTGTATTTGAAATATTTACTGCAGCGATTGTTTTTCCAATTTCAGTGAAGTCGTACAGTATAAAATAAATATCGTTTATGTATGAGATGTCTCGCTAGGAGGTCTTGGAAATTCCGCATCACTACTGAATTCAGTTGGAATGATATATAGTATACAGTGCTTCTAGTGGCTTGTAACAATTATTTTTGTTTATGTATGTTGCTGTGTGAATTAAATATGGAAATACTCTTAAGCAGCCAACATTTTTTTAAGTTAAGAAAAGTTTGTTTCTGATGGGGTTTTACATTTTAATTCTGATGGATAACTAGCATTGCTGCATCACAGTTCAGAGGTCTGTTGTTCAAATCTCAGGATTCCAGTGAAGAATTAACACGTTATCCCTTTGTTTCCTCTGGGTACTCTGGCTTCCTCTCACATTCCCAAAGTCGTCAGTTTAGGTCAATGGAAGACTCTTACATTGTATGGGAGAGCGTGAATCGTTGCTTTCCTGTACGTGTCCAGGGTGCAACCTGTAAGTCGGAAAAGACACCAGCAGACCTGTGACACTAATAAAAGAAAATAGAGGGGTGGATCACAAAGGCACATTTATTGAGATGCTCACTTCTCATGGGAAATAACAATTGGTGGGGAGGAGGGAGGCGGGGGGGTTGGGTGGTCAGGGAACAGTTCCACAAGATGTTTTCTCCGGACTTCCTGGCAGCCTTCTAAATGCGTGCATTGTCTCTTTCCATTCCACAGTTCCGTGGACTCAGCATGAGTTCAACCTGGCCCAGTGGGCCTTCAGGAAGTGGAGGTTCCACCAGTTCACATCACTCCGTGACCAGCTCTGGGGGAACGCCGTCTACCTAAAGGAGGCTAACGCCATCAGTGTGGAACTAAAGAAGAAAGTAAGGAAAAAGACATGACTTCACATGCCCCTCCTTTTAAAGAAGCATTCAAAGGTTACGATGAATGAAAAGGCAGGAATGATGCTAAAGGTATCATCCAATGTGTCGTTCCCTGTGGATACAATATACAGTCGATGGTTTAACGATAGACCAGTTCACATTTATGATAACATAAAGGTCAGTTAAATCTTGAGTTTGAGAAAATCAATTTGCCACTCTGTCATCAGGAGTTCAGTAGGAGTGGTTGTCATGTCCTTCAAAGCACTAAATGATTGATTGTGGACATAGCTTGCGTGCCACAAAGACTTTTTTTTTTCATTGACACAGTAAATAATTTATTACCATTGATTTTCATTGGTCTCCTTCCTTCATGACAAAACACTCGAGCCGGGATTTATTCATCTGTCCCATTCAAACGGAATTTAGGCACATTGCTGTGCACTGGACCCACTTTTGAGTTCCATGTTTCGCACCACACCACCTTTCAGGTCCAGTTCCAGTTCGTATTATTGACGGACACCCTTTACTCGCCTCTGCCGCCGGAGCTCTTACCGCCAGAACCAGAAAAAGACTCCAGGCCTTTCCCTCGCACAGTGGTGGCTGTAGAGGTTCAAGACCTGAAGAATGGAGCCACACACTACTGGTCCCTTGAGAAACTCAAGTAATAACTGCCCCACTCACCTGGCTTTAGTAACTTCTGCTTATTGAAAAATCTGCAATCTTCCCACTTAATACACAGACAACGACTGGATCAGATGAGAGAGATGTATGACCGTGCAGGAGAACTGGCTTCTACGCATCAGGAGGACTGCGGGGAAGGCGCTCTGACTGGAAATGACCCCTTCTATGATCGCTTTCATTGGTTTAAGCTTGTGGGGAGGTACGTAAAATACAGGAAAATACACACATCTTTGATATTCATCTTTTGATTTTTGTTACAGTTGGTGATCTCATATGATGTGATACATTTTGTGTTTGTGGCCATTTATTAGTGATCACTTGGTTTGAAATACACGCAATTGTTTTCTTGAATCACAGTTTTTATTTGTGTTATAAGGTTTCCTTTGTATTCCAAATGTGTAAATGATATCCGTTTTTCACCAATTATTTGTTTTGTCTTTCTCATTTATTTTCTACATTTTGTTCATGGACATTTATATGTTCTTTTTGGAGTTTTGGATTTCCTCCCATTCCTCATCTGGTACATTCATTTAACCTTATGTTTTTATTTATATATTGCCATTTTAGTTACCATTTATTTAACGTACCACTTTTCTTTTTTTCATTTTGATGAACATTGTACCTTATACAAAAGCATGGTAGAAAAAAAAAACAATGTGTGCTATTTTGTATTTGCTCCTCTATCAGACACCAAATCTAAGAAAGTTTAGTTGTTATTTATCCCCCCAAAACATCAGTATTTCATAGAACTGTAGTGCTGTCTGCACTTGTAGGTTTAATAATACCCTTGCTTTATGAAATCAAAGTGATTGTTTCCAGAAAGTTCTTATGTTGGTGAAAGGAGCAAAAGTTTATTATTGGAATTATCCATCCATCCATCCATCCATTTTCCAAGCCACTTATTCTCACCGGGGTCACGGGACTATCCCAGCGAGAGAATCTAATAATTGTGTATATGATGTTGATGTTTGAATAGGTAGCAAAATTTAAATGGCTGTCATGACTCAGCTCTCAGCTGTACCAGTAGACTGCACATGTATCTTGCATTATTACTGGGTTTTTCTTGGTGCCAATATTCCCGTACCCCTCACCTCTCAGCTCCCCCATCTTCCATGGTTGCGTAAACGAGCATCTGGCCGAGCGCACGCCCTCGCCCACCTTCTCCACCACCGACTCCGAAATCACCGAGCTGGCGGACGAGCGCCAGAGCGAGATGTCCGACTTGATGGATGACGAGGCGTTCGTCGACGACACCAGCTCAGACGCCGGCACGGAGGAGGGCTCTGATATCTTCAGCGATGGCCAGGACCCCTTCTATGACCGCTCCCCCTGGTTCATCCTGGTGGGAAGGTTGGTGACTGGGGGTGGCTTTTCCACGTGATGCAAACGCAGGCTAGCACAGCACTCGGGACGCTTGCGTCTTTGGTTAGGTGATATGTTGCTTGGGTTTAAAGTTGGGGAAGGAACAATGCCGTAGAATCGAAGCAGGGCATTTCAGACAAACATGTTGAGAAGCTGCAACAAAGGAGTTTATACCCTTCCATTGCTTTAAATATTTATCTTATTTTATTATCTGAAGAACCCTTCTCATCTGGTGGTTACAGAATTGTTTCAGATGGCTTTCAAAGCAGTTTATAGAGATGAATTTAATATGTGTGGTGGGGATGAAATAAATATTAGTCACACCACTTAAGCCTGCTTTGCAAGACTTACTTTTCATCGAAAGTAAAAAGCCACCATCCTTTTCTCATCCCTCCCCCGCCTCCCACTGTGATGTGTCATTCCTTGCCACCATGGTAACACTGACTGTATTAACTCCCATCTGTTGATCACGTCTGTAATTTTGTTTTCATTTGTTTTAATAATCCCCCTCACTCTATTTCATGTAAGGTTCTTGTTTTGTTGGTTATATTCAGTGTTTATTTTGAGTACTTTCAAACTGTTGCTTTTTTGTTTTTGAAATAATTTACTGCAGTAGCAGATTGTAAAAGTTGTAAATACTGTTTGTAATGACAGAGTGGGTCAATCTCAAAGCAGGGCAGACAAGACTCATCAACACCTACTTGAAGTCCGCTTGACGTCAAATCTTAATGCACTTTTTTTTTTTTCTCCGCCTCCCCCTTTTTAAAACATACTTGTCACTTAATTCATTAATTTTCCATACCGCTTATCCTCATGAGCGTCGTGAACGTGCTGGAGGCTACCCCGGCTATCTTCGGACGAGATGCAGGGTACTGCTTGAACTGGTCACCAGCCAATTGAAGGGCACAAATAAACAATCGAACATTAACGCTCCCATTCACACCTACAGGCAATTTAGAGTCCTGGATTAACCTCCTGTGCATGTTTTGGGGCTGTGGGAGGACATCGGAGTACCTAGAGAAAAGCCACACAGGAACGTGGAGAACATGCTAACTCCACACAGACAAGGATGGATTTGAACGCAGATTCTTAGAACTTTGAGGCAAATGTATTAACCATTTCTTCACCGTGTCGCCCACTCTGAATTCTATAAAATAAAAATGTCACTGGATAAGCTTTAAGAATTGTAAACAGCCTTTTAGATTCCCAAAGGGTGAATTAAATGCATTTAACACACAGCACTGCAGCAGATTTAATCTTTATTCTTTTCTTTTTTTACTTGCAGAGCTTTTGTGTACCTGAGCAACCTGCTGTACCCCGTACCACTGGTTCATCGTGTTGCCATAGTAACAGAGAAGGGCGGCGTGCGAGGTTTCTTGCGCGTGGGGGTTCAGGCCATAGCTGGTGAGTAGTTAAGACTCAAGAATGATTGTGCTGTATTCTGCTCGATAACGTTTTACATTTTAATTATCCTAACGATGTTTTGTGTCTAGAAAAAAAAAAAAAATCACTCAGACGCACGTTGGGTGTTTAAGTAACGGGTCCTGACCAATCATGTTTCTTTGCAGCTGATGAGGAAGCCCCAGACTACGGGTCTGGAGTACGACAGTCTGGAACTGCCAAGATCTCTTTTGATGACGACTACTTCAAAAAAGTAAGTCCAGAGTCAACTGAAAACTCAGTCCTGTTAGAAGTGAGTAGATCACCTTTTCTGAGTGACAGTCTACAGATAACTGCCAAATTATAGCTGTGCGAAATAAAAGTCAATAAAGCTCAACAGTATTACTTTTTAAAATAGCAGTGTCTGCATTTTGCTTTACTTATTTAAACAATTACTCAACTTAAAGAAGCTGTTAATCACCAAGAAGTGTTTCTCATCACTCTATATTGTATGGAGTTAACCAATTTCTAGCATCTGTGAAGAGATTTTAATGCCCGGGAGGACAAGATTCAATTTTAAAATCACCACTTAGTGCTCATTTCTCTCTGGCTTTCTGTTAATAAAATAATAAACGCAGTACTACTCTTCCTGATAAATGTTAACGTTTGTACTCTCTCTTTGTTGTCCCAATAGAATGATTTTCCATCTACAGTTATGACTCACTCTGGGTTGTCCCTGGAAGAGCTGCGCATTGTGGAGGGCCAGGGTCAGAGTTCAGAGGTCATCATTCCCTTGGAGGAGCTCAACAGAGTCAATGAGATGGGTACGGCTGCCAGACCTTTACCGCTTAACAGATGGTCCTGTTGAATGCTCATCAAGGCATATGGAAACTAGGCTGGTGTAATCTAGGAATGTGTACAAAAGTGTTGGTAAATCAATAGCGCTACAAAAAATTGTACAAATCATGAGCTCTGCAAAGTGACACAACCTAATCTTTAATTGCTTTACCCTGACAACATAAATGCAGATTCAAAGAGCAGCTTCAGGCTGTTCCTCGTGAACTCAAAACACAAACCATGACACTCCTCTTCCAGATCTCAAGATGGAAAACCTTCCAGAAACCAAGCTGCCTTGTGCTGACAGTCCACCCGGCCAGTTGCAGATAGGCACCACCTTCACGTTCCGTGTGACCGTGCTCCAGAGCACCGGCGTCCCGCCAGAGTACGCTGACATCTTCTGCCAATTCAAGTGAGTCCTCGATTTAAGCATTAAAATCATCCAGCACATAGCGACCAGCCACATTGCAGATTAGTTCAACAATCAATCAATACTTCACAGAAGAGATACTAAAGGTAAACTGAACCGTGTCACCAGCCCACAATATCTTACCCATAAATCCACGGGTCATGCCACATCTGTTTGTCTCATGTGTAAAAAGTAGTTACAGTTTAAAAAGATGATGAAAAGACAACACGGGTTGAGAAAGCACCACCGTACAGTGTCATTAACACCAGGAGATGCTCACAGCTCATAGCCAGAGAGAAAAAGCAACGATATAATATACAGTATCCTGTTGATTTGAAAAATTAAGGGGTTTCAGTATAAACGTTTGAATGAACTAGCCAGATATTTCAAATTGTTATCCCTGGGTCATTGGGTTGTCCAGAAAGACAAGAACTCCCTTGCCAATGTTAAGAGGTACACATTTGCAAGTGAGGCCAGGACATTCATTGATTTGCTTTTCTTCAGTTTCCTTCATCGTCACGATGAAGCTTTTTCCACCGAGCCCTTGAAGAACACTGGCAAAGGCGCTCCTCTGGGCTTTTATCATGTCCAAAATGTGAGTATATAGTGTTTGTGTACACATTGGAAGTAGTAAACACCCACCCGGTTTTGCCAACTTCTCTCCATTTATTGCCTGAGCAGATTTCAGTGGAGGTGACAGAGTCCTTTATTGAGTACATCAAGACCAAGCCCATCGTATTTGAAGTGTTTGGCCATTACCAGCAACATCCGCTACATCTCCATGGCCAAGACCTCATCAGGTGAGTAACAAGGAAGTCATCTAATGTATTTGGACCAGTTGTCTTCAACTAAAATGTGCTTTTTGAGGGTGTTCGCTTTGCTTTAAAGTCTTACTCATTTCTTCCCACAGTCCTCCAACACCATCTAGGAAATACTATCCTATTCCAATGCCACTGTCTAAACCTGGTAAGGATTTAACTTCCATGGCAGGATATTTTGAAGCCTCTCACTGTCATTCTCATTTCTCATATTAGCATGCTTCATATTTCCTTCCACTTGTCTTTCATTTTTTTTTTTGCTTCCTTTGGATTTTCTTGGACACTCATCACATGACACATTGCAACCCCAGACCACACGCGTAAAATAGAGTTGCTGCGCTACCTGATGAGTGGCTACGTGAACGGCAAGGTGCTGGACACGTTGTCCGAGCACGCCAATGCCTTGGCCTCTTCCGCTGTGGCCAGCCTGGAGGATGAAGCTGACCAGCTATCTCACTTTCCCTTCCTCTCAGTGCTTGACGACCCCGTGTTTATTGTGCCTAGGCACCATGGTCGGTCCAGTGGGCAGTGACACAGCTTACGTTCCATTCCGCCATTCCCGGTGTTAGCTTCTCCTGCGTGTGATAATTAGACTAGCGCTGTGCTCTAGTCTGCACTGTAGACGATAGCACAGTGAGTCTGCAGTGGTGTGTTGTGTCCTGCACTTTGCTGCAGGTACTTGTAGTTTTCTCCCTCGCTCAAGTAAACGCTCTCTTGTTGCTTTAATGACCCCAATTCCTAACCAAAACCCAATCTGTTGCATTTGCTAGTACACCCTAAAATTAATGTAATCTTTTTTTTATGTTTCGCTACAGTGTACCTGCTGCAGTGACTGTTGAATGAAACGCCACACTAAAATTACGGTGCCCGACGGGCAAATATGGCAATGTACAAAAACAAAAACCACACAAGCACAAAAAACACTTAATCATAAAAATTCCACAATCACAAAAAAGGCAAAGGAAAAATGTTGCAAACAAACACAAAAAAAAATCATACAAATCCCAACAGTAAAAGAGAAATGATACAAACACCCATATAAAAAAAAAAGCTACAAAACAAAAACACACACAAATGTCAAAGCAACTGCAAGAAAGAAAATGGAAGTCTGCCAGGCCACGAGGGGGTGTGACTTCCTGGACAGGCCAGTCCTGTGAGACCAGGGGTGCCTTTCATTGACACCAGTGCCCTGGAGCATCCCGACTAACCAACGTACCTGCGTGGCAGCCATGTTGGAGATGTCACCGTTCCAATGGATAGGTTTCTAATTACGTCATCTTGTTTGTCACCACCACCCTTAGACCAATCAGATGAATTAACAATAGAAAAAAACTTCACGCTTCACCTATCACCTGTGTCCTTTGACCTCTATGACACACGAGATGGCTTAATTGGAAACCTATCCATAGAAGGGAATGCATTGGCACTGAAATTAGTCACAACTTGCTTATTTTTCAACTGATTTTCATGAGGGTTAAAGTTTTGCTAACGCCAAAGCCAATGCTATCAATACACAGCATTTGATGAAAGGAAATTGCTATGTGAAACAGCGTACAAAGTATAGGAAGTGCGTAGCGCTTTGCTTCTAATAAGGATCATGTCAGTAGTAGAATCATCTTTTTTTTAGGTCATCATAGAGAGTCTATTGGTTTGGTTGTTCTGTATGTCATATTGTATTTTATTGCTTTAACCGTAAAATACAAGATGTGTGACTTGAGGATTATGGCTCCGGTTTCGATATTCACCTAACGTGGCATATATGTGTGCGTGTATGTACATTTGTATCAGTCCCAGCCACCAAGTTGAACACAATCAGCAAGTCCAACCTGGGCCAGTGTGTCAGTAAATACGATCTTCTTGTCTGGTTTGAGATCACCGAGCTGGAGCCCACAGGAGAGTGAGTACCTGAACATACACGATGCTTTTATACACGGAGTTTAAGGTAGTTCTAGTTTAAAATGAATGTATCATCAAGTTTCCTCTGAAGTGTGATGTGAATGAGTGTACAGTGACATTGAGATACAGTATTTGTGTCCGCTTTGGGAGCAAAGTGTTCCCAAAGTCGCCATGTTGTTTTGTATTGTTTTGTTGTATTGTACTATATTGTATTGTTTTGTTCATGTTGTTAATGAGCAGGCATTATTACCTTCACATTTTTAGTTTTGGTGTTAACTATATTTTTGATGTGTCTGAGCTCGAGTTGACCTCTGTGCAGGTACATTCCAGCCATAGTGGATCACAGTGGAGCACTGCCTTGCCATGGCACCTACCTTTTGCACCAGGTACCAGGGAGACGCGTCACACATGTTCTTCCCATTGAACTCTACATTGTCTCATTGGACAGTTTCAATTGACAGTTTCAATTATTTATACGAAGAATAAAGGTTTTCAATGAAAGCTACTGATTCTGTGCTTCTGTCATGTTTTGCTGTAGGGGATCCAGCGGCGGATCACTGTGACTCTAATCCATGAGAAGGGTAGCGAACTGCACTGGAAAGATGTTCGCGAGCTGGTTGTGGGTGAGCAATCCATTAGAGATCAGCAGTTCTTGCATTGACCGGCAAAAAAACAACATGAGAGAATTCAAACGTCAGTGGACAATTTGGACATCAATTGATGATTTAAAAACTGAGACAGAACAGCTGATTTTAAAGTATGGCTGCAAGTTGATGTAATGCCTGTACTGAATCTATTCGAGATTTTGTAGTAGTGTTGAATTTGATCCGCTCCCACCAGGTCGTATACGGAACAAGGCTGAAGTGGACGACGGTGCTGCTGATGCCGTATTGTCACTTAATATTATCTCTGCAAAGAACATAAAATCTTCCCAAAATTCCAACAGGTAAATTCAATACACACAGCTTTGACCAAAAAGTGAAAGGTTGTTCTTTTCTTTTATATCACACGATATATGACAAATGTAATTTTGCATTTACTGCGCATTGATTTGATTTGTGTGTCTGTGCGTGTGTATGACCGTGTGAATGTCTCGTTTCTTCTTAATCTTTTGGAGTCACCGCATGACCACCGATTTGCTCCATTTTTGCCTGACTCTTTGTGCTTCTCTTTCTTTCTGTGCATTCGTCCTTCCGGTTTCTGCTGGACTGTTGATTGTCCTCAGACTGTCTATTGATAAGGATATTGATAGGTACTAGTAAGCAAATAACATAAGGTTCCTTCTCTGAAAGAACTTTATGGTGCCCTTAGTCCAATAGAATAGAATTCAGTTCCTAAATAGTACGTGTGCTTGATTGTATGTCACATGGGGTCTGCCTTTATTTGTAATTACTGTTCGCTGAACAGCCAAATGAACCTCATGTACTCTGTCTACGAGGACAAAAAGGTCGAGTCAGACCCCCTGGCATAATACACATGTATTAATCATACAGGCAAATCAGTCGCCTTTTAGCGAAATATGCTGTTGTGAACTCAAAGTAGGCAACCGTTTCCTAGGGTGGGAGGGGAGTCATTATTTCACTGTACTTTTTCCTCTTACATGAGTAATTTTTTTGGACTTCTTTTTACTTGAGTCACATTATTGTCAGGTAACTTGATTACAATATTTGGTACACTACCCACATTTGAAGTGGACATCCTCAGTTGCTACTCTTACGTTTAAGCAACATTTTGTGTTGCCAAGCTCTCGGCTCCTGCTGTGTTTGACCTTTTGTTTTCAATCATTAGCTACCGTTCCTCATCACCTCTTTGTAAAGTACAGTAGTGACTAAATGAAGAGGAGCTGTCCTTGCATTGTGTGCTAATTGTTTTGGTTTTGTTCTCCCGCAGGACCTTCTACCGCTTCGAGGCAGTGTGGGACAGCTCACTACACAATTCCCTCCTACTAAACCGCATTACTCCTTACGGAGAGAAGATCTACATGACGCTGTCGGCGTATCTGGAGGTCTGCTGCAGAGCGTCCGTTTTTTATGAGCTTATTTGTACATTGGGCTAATTTTAAAATGCGCCACGCGTCATCTCTTTGTAGCTTGACCATTGCATCCAGCCTGCTATTATCACCAAAGACGTGTGCATGGTCTTCTACTCCCGAGATGCAAAGATCTCACCTCCCCGTTCTCTGAGGAACCTCTTTGGGAGCGGCTATTCTAAAGCCCCAGACTGGTGAGCCTGCAAGACACTACACTGTTAACTTAACCAGTGGTGCTCAAACTTGAATCTAGGGATCACCAGGGTAACTTGGGTGTCTGCAAAGTAATTTACAAGCTACATATGGAGAAAGGCACACAAATTAAACTAATCATGTCAGCTTTGAGCCAATTAAAAGCCTTGCTCTGATTTTGATGTATCACAATATTTCTGAGAGCTCTCGAATTGTGGAGCGTTACTAGCTCTTTCACGCTCTTCTCATGTAAAGTTTTACAAGTGAGGGAAGGCAAGCTCAACAAAATATTTGCCGCATACCTCGGGTGAAACTTTCCAACATGTTAATAAATCAGTGCTTCTGTAACGTACAAATAGACACTTTGTCTCTGGCAATATTCATAATGTATTTCACTTATGTAGCGTGGTTTCAAGGAACTCAACAGATGTTACAATTGCGCACAGCATTCATTCCACAGTTACACTCTAGTGGTGGTCAGCTACTTGTGTAGCCACTGCTCCCCTGGTGCAGTCTGATGGAAGGACGGCTGGCTTTCCACGCTTGTGGAGCCTCTCACCACCTTCAAACATCAAGGCACTTTCATTCATAGTAAATGTGGGTTAAATGACTTTCCCAGGGTCACACTGAACATATGCACTTGGGCAAGGATACAAAGTGTACACTTTCCCCTTTGTGCTACGCCTGTGAGATTAACTCCTTGTCGTACAGACCCAATTTGGAAGAGATTCTGGTCATGTTGTTTGTTTCTTAACAAGAATTAAAGTAGGTAGTCCGTTTTTTTTTTTTGTTTTTTTTAATCTGTTAACTGTTTCTTATGGAAAAAATTGCTAAATTTAGTGACAAAATTGCTAAATTCATGATAAAATCAGAACAGCACACTAATTGTCCTTTTTAAATATCTCAGTTTGCAGCCCTGTTGTTAACAATAGCAGTATAATTCAGGCACAGATGTTGGAAAAATATTGAATTTAGTTTAACTGAATTTGCTCAAGTTAAACAGATGATATGACACTTAAAAAAACTAATTTGCATGGCATTTCCGAAGCACACAGTGGTTATGTTAATTGCCAGAGGGATTATGAGGAGCTGGTTGGAAAGATTTCTCCCCTGTGTGAGGTGCCTCAACCCAAAATCTTTAAGAAACCGGTATCTCCATGGTCATGTTACTGTCAGACTTATGTTTTATCTGTTCTATTTGTTCACAGCAACCGTGTTTCCGGAATCTATGAGTTGAGTTTGTGCAAGATGTCCGATTCTGGAAGTCCAGGTGAGCTGGGTGACATGATGATGTTTAAGTGTTGCACAACAGGATCCAAGTCTATCAAGGATATGAGTTCATGGAATTTGTTGGCCACGATTTGCAGGCATGCAACGCCGGAGAAGGAAGATCTTAGACACATCAGTGGCGTATGTGCGTGGTGAGGAGAATCTGGCTGGGTGGAGGCCCAGAGGAGACAGCCTCATCCTGGAACACCAATGGGAGCTGGAGAAAATGGAGCAGCTCCACGAGGTACTGTGCATGGTTTACAAGTCACCTGAAAACTGAGGAAATACATACTGTATGTTTTCATGAGCGGCACGGTATACGACTGTTTAGCACAACCACTTCACAGTTCGGAGGACCGGGATTCAAATCTGGCCTCACCTGTGTGGAGTTTGCATGGGTTTTCTCCTCCCACATTCCCGAAGCATGCATGTCACGTTAATCGAAGACTCGAAGTTGCCCGTGGGTGTGAATCCGAGTGCGCATGGTTGTTTATACTGTATGTGCCCTGCGATTAGCTAGCGACCACCTCAGTGTGTATCTAAGGATAAGGGCTTCAGAAAATGGATTGATGGATGTTTTCATGGTGTTTTAAACACACTTGATTTTTCCTTTTACTTGTCTAGGTGGAGAAGACCCGCCACCTCCTCCTGCTGAGAGACAAACTGGGAGAATCGGCTCCCGTGGAATCGGCGGCAACCACCAAATCGCTAAGCGAGTTGCTCTCTCCAAGCATGAGCTCAGGCACCTTGTCCACCTCCACTTCCATCTCCTCTCAGATCTCCAGCACCACCTTTGAGAGTGCCGTTACACCCAGCGAGAGCAGCGGCTACGACTCTGCTGACATCGAGAGCCTGGTGGATCGTGAGAAGGAGCTGGCCACTAAGGTAACAGAAAATTCCTCAACATGAGACCGTATACATTACTTACCGTGAGAAGGTTTACAATTGGAAGATGAGGAAGTTATTTTTACATCCATTTTTGAAAGCAGAAATATTATATTAGATTCTTACAGACTGGATTTTCTACAATGCCATCTTTATTCCAACAATTGTTACATTTCTAATAATTCTCCCAACAATTAAGTTGCCAACAGAAGTGACATCAGCCCCAAGTGTGAAGGATCAAAAAACATTGTGATGCTTTTTAGAGAATTTCCACTTTGAAATTATCCTTCTTGTGTTGTATGCTGTTTGATTGCATTATGATTTTTCTCTTTGTTTTAAATGGTAATAAGCTGTTTTTTCTTTGTTTTTAAATTCTTTTAACGACGTAAAACACATTGAATTAGATTGTCTATGTATAAGATGGACCCTACAGTATGTCAGCTGACTTCCAGTGAGAATGTGTAGTGTAGTGCATAATTATCCTAAAAGCGTAGAATTGATTTTAAATCCAGTGCTTAAAGAGCTTAAAAACTCCACAAATATAAAGTTGTCAGGAATTCTTTCTCAAGAATGTGTCCGATTTCCAATTAGCCTTTTAGTATAATAGAGATTGGAATATGCAGAACCATATTCAGGTGGTTGATCTGGTGTTAAGCATGTCGCTTAGCAAATTTAGACAGCGACCATTAATATGCAGTACCCTCCAAAAGTATTGGAAGGGTGAGGTCAATTCAATGGGGTTTCAGATCAAAAGATGAACATGAAATAGAAGTTCTGAATTCCAGACATTATTTCATGTTATTTACATCTAAACCCAGTGTTAAACCCACGATAGAGCACTTTAAACCTTGTTTTTGGCCTCAGGTTTGACCTGTGAAAACTGCATTTGCTGTTACAGCTGGCCATAGGAGCAAGCAAACCATTTTGAAACCAAAAGAAGAGGGAACATCGATCAGAACTATTGTGCGACATGGGCATAACCAATACAATCATTTTGGAATCCTTAGGGATCCTGAAAAAGAAACAAACTGCTAGTGTAAGAAGCAAAAGACACCAAACAAGTCTGCCAATGGTGTCAAGAGCAGTTGATGACAGAAACATTGTGAGAGCTCTGAGGAAACAAAGACAATAGTTAGACATCACTGACTTCCAAATGGTGAAAGGCAGATTTAGGTAGCAAAATCCAGTGTTCGAAAAAAGACTATGAGAGAACTTTACAGGCATACCACAAGATGCAAACCACTCATCAGTCAAAAGAATTGGAAGGCCAGATTGGATTTTGCAAAGAAGTACAGAGATGAGCAGCAAAGATTTTGGAAGCGTTTTATGGATTGATAAGACCAAAATTAACCTTTTTCAAACTGATTGAAAAGCCAAAATATGGTGAAAGAAAGAATCTGCTTACAATCCAAAACACACAAGGTCACCTGTGCAGCATGGTGGAGGTATTGTCATGGCTGGGGTTTGCATGGCATGGTTCTGGAATGGGATCCCGAGACTTTATTGATGATGTAACTGAATGAAACTGAATGGATTCTGGATTCACACTTGATCTCGTGAGGGTTGCAGATTAGCAGGAGCCAACAGTATGTCAGCTGACTTCCAGGTACCTGGTTGCCAGTCCAAGATGTTCATCGCATTCATTCACTTGTGTGCATACTTGCAATTTAGAGCCTTCAGTGAACCTAACAGGCAGGGGAGTCATGTAAATTCCACGCTGGAAGGTCAGAACCGAAATTTGAACGCTAAACCTCAAAACTGTGAGCCTTCTTCTTGTGGTTAAGGGGAATGAAAGGTCTTGAATCTAATGGTAGTGGTCTCTCAAAAGGTACTTGTGGAAATCCTGATATATGTCCTTTTTGCAGTCGCTCAAAGCAGCAAAGTAGTTGGGCATGAATTAATGGCCCTCTCTCCCGAGGCCTCCGTTGGGTCAAGTTCAGCACTAAATCTGACAAATTCCAAATGATGAATACACTTTAGCTCATCAAAAGTCAATAACGCCCATTCTAAGAACGTGTGTTCTCTAGCAATCAACGGGCTCCCTCTGTTTGCTTCCCGTGCAGTGCCTCCGCCTCCTGACTCATACCTTCAACAGCGAATACAACCAGTTGGTGAACAGCATCAGTGACTGCAAGGTGAGACCAAGCTGTCACCGTCACGTCGTAACACCGATCACCGTCACACTGTATGCGCTCTCGTCAACATGCGTCTCTCCTCTCAGCTTTCCGACATCTCTCCGATGGGACGTGACCTGTCGGTGACCAGCTTCAGCAGCGCCACGCTCACTCCTTCCTCCACATGTCCTTCTCTCTCCGACTCCCGTTGTGGCTCTGTAGAACAGAAGTAAATTTGTCATTTAATCTGCAGCTAATAAAAAAAAAAAAAATCAGTAGACTAGCTTCCAGTATGATCACGGTTATGTTTATGGTCATAATAACACCGCAAGCCTTTTTTAACTTTTGAATTTTTACCCAAGGACTCCAGAGAATTCTTCCCGTGCGTCCAGCCCATCCTGCTCCGACTATGAAAACTTCCCCATGGTTCCCACCCTGGAGGCGTCGTATCTTGCACGTGCTGGAAAGAACGAATTCCTCAACTTGGTGCCTGATATTGAAGAAATGAGGCCGGGGTGAGAGCTCCCACGTCCTGGACTTAATATAGAATGTTAATGTAAAGTGATTCACGGTATCCACTGAAGGATGAATCGCAAATTCACCCAAAGAAAAAAAAAAAAAATCAGATCTTCAACTTGTACTTTCGCTCCCTATTAGATCTGTCGTGTCCAAGAAGGGTTTCCTAAGCTTCATGGAGCCTCGCTCCAACTCTTGGGTGAAGCACTTTGTAGTCGTGCGGCGGCCTTATGTCTTCATCTACAACAGCGACAAGGACCCGGTGGAGCGGGGGGTCCTCAACCTTTCCACGGCGCAAGTGGAGTACAGTGAGGACCAGCAGGCCATGCTCAAGGTATCCCATTGATGAGGAACCAATAGCGCCATCTTGACCAACATGAAAATCTAGAATCATAGTAGACTTACGTTTTAATTTTGAAAAAAAAAAAAAAAAAAAAGCAAGACAAAGCTTTTTATTCCCAAATACATTTCATATAGAGATTATAAATATGTAACTCCAAAGTTAAATACAACGGAGCTGTACTCAAATTGTGATTCTTCCCGTGTATGACAGTGTTTCAGGAAATACAGATAAGCTGCACTTTTAGAAAAGTCTCCTATCACAAAGGACAGGCGGAGGATAAGAGGGCAGAAAGACACCATGGCAGTTGCTAACGAAAAGCTGTGACTCTTTGGATTTGAAGAGGGTTTTAAGGCATTTGCCTTTGAGAGGTCAGGTGGGACTGAGTCCTGAAGGCGGGTGGCAGGGAGGCTGAAGCGAGGGCGAGGCGGATGGAGAACAAAGATCTGAGAGAGCAGGGGTGGGTACGGCAAGGTGAAGGAGGTCAGCAGGACCAGGTTTTTTATGGCTTTGAATTTGTAGATCAGTATTTTATAATTGGATGCAGTCTTGGAGTGCAGTTGCAGGGCTGGAGTGATGTGATGACTTGCGAAAATCCTTGTGATAATACGGGTGGCAAAGTTCTGGAGAAGCCATAGTTTTTGTAGTGACTTGTGGAGGAGACCAGTGAGGAGAAAGTTGCTAAAATCCAGGTGGATATTGACAAGGCTAAGAGAAAGGTGGGGAGTCGGGGATGGATGTAGGCCAACGATGTTTCGGAGTATGCAGAAGTATGCAGACTGGGTGATGTTGTGGATGTGTGCTTGGAAGGAGGATGACACCCAGACTCCTAACCTGAGGGGACGGGGAAACCGTGTAACTATCAAGTGCAATGGAAAAACCGTTGGTTTTGCCGTGCATGGACTTGGGTACCCCTAAGTAGGATATGTAAAAAGTTGGATGAGAACCAGTGTTTGAGTTCAGAGAAGTGAGGAAGGAGGAAGTGTGGCAGTTGGTTTGTTGGAGGGATAAATCTTAGTAAATGAACACAATTGCTTGGATTTGGGTTTTTTTTTTACTTCCATATTTGTTGCTCGGTAGAATTTATGCTTGGATCCACTTCTTAAATTAGCATTTCAATTGCCCACAGATACCCCGAGTAAAACAATAAAACCAGTCACTCCACTCCGAAAACAACATATAATGCTGTCTACGCACACTATTTATGAATTGAAACAGCTGTAGGAGAGAATTAGTGATGATTCCAATGCAAAAGTTTAACGAGAATGTTCTTTTCTTGTCAGACACCCAACACCTTTGCTGTGTGCACAAAGCACAGAGGAATCCTCCTGCAGGCCAACAATGAGAAAGACATGAACGACTGGCTTTACGCGTTCAACCCTCTGCTCGCCGGAACGATAAGGTGCCCTCACGTCTCTCACGCTCGACTTGCAAACGGAAACTCAACTGCTCATAATCTGTTTTTGTTTTTTTTTTACCACGTCTACCCGCAGATCCAAACTGGCAAGGAGACGTAGTGGCCTCGTCAAGAACTGAAGTGGATACCGCAAGCTCTATTCTTTCCAAACGCCTTTGAACATACCACGTGTTAATACCTATTAATCTTTGTGATTCTTGACAGTTTTCTCTTGTAAGTAGACTTGTGGCTTACGTCTCCTTTCTTGCGATTTCTGTCCTCTTCAGCTTTTTGTGTTTTGGTTCATTCACAACGATGTCTAATTATTTTCTGCTTTACAGTCACCCCCCATCCCCCACACCCCCCCACGCCGAGTCCCTAACTAGTAGCATGTCGTGGTAGTCTACTCCTGTACACGATTCTCCAGACGACATTTTCCGTTTGCTGATCATCTGTGAAGATGTCTTTCCGTGTTAACTGTCACCAGCTTTTATTCTTTTTTTTTCTCAAAAAGCATGGTAACTGCAGCAGTCCTCAGGAGAACACCGAATTTGCTTACTGAAAAAATAACAAAAAATGGATTATGTTATAAAGGGAAAATATATATGATACTGTATCTCCAACGGATGCATCTGCTCTACTCAAAGCAACGAAAAAAATGCTGCTAATGTAGTCGTTTTCATAAGAGTTGCTTCAGGTTTCTGCCTCGTCTAGCGGAAGACAAATGAGGCCCTTTTCCTGCTCCCGAATGGCCTTTAGAAAACAAACGTAGATATTAACAATTTAGGATCTCATCTTAGTGAAGACCGAAAGAGACATTTTCCATGTTAGAGCCATATCCCGTGTACATACGTAACCCTGCAGTTGGGCCCACCATTGTGCAAGTAATAACTCAGTGAAGGTAACGCTGCGTACACATTTGTTCTCTCATGTCACAATGACGCAGTAATTATTGAGATCATATCAGCATCATATCATAAGATCATCACAATGATTTCTTGATTTTTTTTTTTTTTTTTTAAATTCAGGAGTGGGAAATCAATAAGGCCTGTGAGAACATTTAACTTCCATTCAATTCTAAACAATGCAAATCAAGACCTTATGATTAGACCGTCTGTGTCACAGTTCTGAGGACGGGGGTTCAAATCCCGCCTCTGCCTCTGTGAAGTTTGCCTGTTCTTCCCGTGTCTACATGGGTTTTTTCCGGGCACTCCGTTTTCCTTCCACGTCCCCAAAAACTTGCTTGGTTGGTTGATTGAAGACTCTAAATTGCCCGTTGGTGTGAATGTGAGTGTGAATGGTTGTTTGTTTAATTGTGCCCTGGGATTGGCTGGCAACCAATTCAGGGCGTACCCTGCCTCCTCCCCGAAGATAGCTGCGATAGGCTCCAAGAATCCCATGACCCTTGGGAAGGATAAGCGGCTCTGAAAATGGATGAATATATTATAATATACTACGCTAAAAATGTTTCATTTACCCTCAAAGTGGCTCTTGATTGTAAAATGGTTCCCACTCCTGGTACACACACACAAACACACACACAGACCGGAGCATTTTGGCTCTGTGCACGCTTTTCAAGTTTGTCAAACAAAGGCAGAGATGACACTAAAAAAGTTGAAGCTGCGTATAAACTTCATTGTCACATCCACTCAACGTCAGAGTGTCAACACCATGTGTTCCATTCACTTTCTCTCCGCAGTCTAGAATTTGCTATTTTCAGTTGCTATTAACATGTTTTCTGGTTTTAATAATTTAAGAAGGATGTTTTATATGTCCGGGTGTTTCTGTTCTTGAACAAGCTGCATTTAGTGATGTAACTTTTTTTTTTTTTTTTTGCACATGTAAACTATAGCAAGACAAGGGCCGAAATGCACATATCAGGACGATACTTGGAAGGCTGTTACACAAAAGGGTTCTTTTGAAAGAAATATTCAAGGGTTGAAAATATACACAAGTACTTTACTCACGCGACTGTTGTTGGAAAATAGTTGCTCTGTGCGTTATCGGCTATGCTGTGCTCCCGCTCAACTCATTTCGGCGCCTCCGTTTTGACTTGTGACCACGGTGTGATGTGATTGGTACAGATGGATGATTTTAAACTCTGGCCAACCAACCAGTAGTGTCCCTTTGTACGACAACACGCCAGTGGTAAGAAATGAATGTGAGCGGAGGCACCAGTACTGTTTTTATTTATTTTCCAAAAGATGAAGAAATCTCACACATCATCAGCATTTTTTTTTATTCCTCAAGTCAGCCAACTTGCTGGTGAACAAATGAAATCTGATGATTTTTGAGATTTTTATCCATTCTCTGTTACTTCTTAGATGTTTTTGTGATCCCTGTAGCTATTTTTCCACCTTTGCGGCTAATTTGCTGAGTTCTCTAACTTTGAAGTGTGTATTTATTGTTTGCAGAGTACATATTAGTTTGCAGCTCTTTGCACATATAAACAAAAAGCTTCAATTAACTGATCAAAATCTGCAGTTAGTTGGTCTTAAACCAAATGATGTGGCGTGGCAATGGAATGTACCGTGAAAATGTGTTTTGTTTCCAGGTCACTTATGAGGGGAAAATAGAACCAGAATAATCTCCTGGTTCCTTGTGGGGGACAGTTTATCGTGTTGCAGCTTTTTTCTTTTTTTTCCATTAGAAAGGGATGAGGGTGAAAGTGCCTGTGATAGCGAGCATATCCACGCACTACTCATACTAGCCAGCTATGTGAATTCTAACCATGTTAGATTTTCATTTGTTCTTATATCAGGGATTATAATATGAAGTAGCTAATGATATCTAAGATGACTAATACGATATTGGTTTTGCGTCTCTCTTCACCTCAAGTTGTTTCCGTTGATGCCTTTTAAACAGAACAAGCTTCCCCTCCGACAATTCTCAGTTAATCCTTTGGATTCCGCAAAAGTTCCAAACAGAAAGAGTAAACGTTGACACTGTACATTATTTGGTTTTGTTTCCATACTTACTTTGTAAATATCTGTGTTGTATGGAGCTTGAATAAAAATGTAAATATGTTTACTGTATTTGTAATAATTATAATCCATTCGCTATATAACATAGATGTGTCATGCAAAGATCCTAATAACTGTACGGTAACCCTGCACCATTGGTCTGTCTAGTGAATGAGGAAACAATAAAAGTGCAAACTGGTGATGCCTGTTTGTCTTGTCCTGGGTGCTGTGCGTGTGCATGTGTGCGCCTTTATAGTCAGTTCTCACTGAAGTCTGCAAGTTGTAATGTTAATTTGCGAAACATTGTTTTGTGTTTTTTTTTTTTTTTTTTTTACTGCATACCTATAATTGACCCCTCCGTACAGGGCACTTAACCACGTCTCCTGAAGTGACGTCACGCCACATGCGCTGACGTAAGACAAACAGTAAAAATGGCAAATACAATACAATACATTCTGAACTGAGACAGACTCCATGCTTCTGATTTCATTCAAATCAACGATATATTATAGATTCTAAATACAATACGTTATTAACTGAGAGAGACGCCATGCTTCTGATTTCATTCAATCATTCACACGTAGCAATGTTATGCTAGCGGAGAACGTCTCATTCATTTATACGAGACGTGGATTAAAAATCAAATTTAGGGCATATCTTCGTGCAAACACAGTCTGGTTAAGCTTCGGCCGCGAGCCGGCAAGAAAGCGACACGTTTGTGCAGTCCGATCATCGCTAAATATCGCTCAACAAAGAATAAGTGTCAATCGTTCACACGTAGCGGTGTTATGCTAGCGGAGAACGTCTCATTCATTTATACGAGACGTGTATTGAAAATCAAATATAGGGCATACCTTCGTGCAAACATATCTGTTCCGGTTGATATTAGATGGATTCAGTTGATGATGCGGTCTTACACAAAGTTTGATCCATCAAAGACATTTTTCGTACTGGGTCTTCGGTTTTGGAAAGGGTACGAATCGAACTTCACCAACTAGCCTTTCAGTATACCTGTCGTCACTATTACAAAGTCCGTGACGACACCTCTTAACCATATTTTTTGTTAAATAACCCAAATACGCGATAAAACGCTAACTAAACCTATACTGGACCATGCAATGTTGTCTGAGAAAATGGCGCGAGCAAAAACGGGCTTTGGTTTATGCAGATCTCTGGCCTCTGAGTGGTCAGTGATGCGGATTGCGCGATATCCACGGAGGGGTCAATTGGGGACTACTTGTGGTAGTATTTTTTTTCTCATTTAAAAGCTCTGATATGATAATTACACATCACATAAACCCCGGCGTACGTGCACCATAACTGGATCTTGCCCTTTGCATTTTTTGTTAAGTATTGTATGTGCAGCTTGATAACACACTGTGCACTGCTTTTGCAATGTATGAATGGGGATCACATCTTCGGCGATGTTCAACGCAATTATACAGTAGTTGGCAACATGAATGGCTTTTGTGATGTCGCTCCTCTCTGTTCACAGTGAAAGCAGTGCACAATACATCAGCTATTGACGATGGATAAAAATGGGATTCAAAATAAATTTCATGTGGGTAAGTTCTTATTGAACAGGCCATGACTATTGAAATTTACACATCCCTTGGCATTTAGGCTTGCACAAGGATGCATTCACAAATTCTGCCTCTTCTGTGTGCTGTATACTGCATTTGTAATTTCAATTTGACAAAATAGAAACACTGGACGTGGACTAGTTCAAGCATTCCTTATGCCGTCAAAAACTTTGAAGTTCTCGTAATTCGAGGAAAAGTCACACTTAACTGGTTTACTGCACCTCGTTTTCAGAGCTCTTTAGCAGAAGCATGTTAAAGTATGTGAAATCCCAAAGTAACAGAAGAGATTGTCTGTGGTTTAAATACTGTAATAATCTCTCCAGACAAGTTAGACTCCAAAGTACAGTCATGGGTTGTATTGACCTTCCAAAGTGTTTTTTTTTTCCTTTTTGTGGAACAAAATCACTATTTAGTGGAAATGTTATTGAATTGTGAGGGACAAAATAAGTAAAGTAAGTCCAGGCCGGCCATGCTTTAAGAGGGAGATGCAATGTGTACACTACTGAAAAAAAGTACTGTGATGTCTGACATTTCATCAGAAAAGTTTTTAAGGTTCGGACTTTTTGGAGGTGAAGGGGGGGGGTGCATCCATTGAAATGACCCAATACAATGTTTTACAATCCCCCACCCCCAAAAAAAAGGTTTCAATCCCGTGTCGCCTTAGTGGCGTTTGCCTGCGTGCTCTCCCCTTGCAACTGTGCCTCCGTGCGTTGAATCCGAGCACGCCGGTTACGTAATGAGTGACGGTTGAAATGACCAATGGCAAAAAAAATCTACCTCTGCTCAGGATTTTGGACCAATGATAATTCGGGACTCCACTCGCTCGAGGTTTTTGAGGGCCTTCGATTGGCTGGTAGTCTGGGTAGGGAGGAGCCATTTTGCAGGTTTGACAAGGAGGAAGAGGAGCGTCTCTCATTTGGAAATCTCACGGGATCATCGCGACTCACCGCAATGGCTGAGTAAGTTCTCTGCTGTCATTTCACCATTTCGTGCAACGCTATTCGTGCTCTCGTGAGCTATGTTTTTCATGACTTTCAGGACTTTTTCGTTTTGCTATAAATAAGGAACATCTAGAGGGGACTGTTAGCTTGTCTGCTAGGCAGTGTCGGAGTACATGCGATGTTGAGAATGAGGGAATTCACTTCCTTAAAAATCTTTTCCGACCGTACACTCTGTATTTCATTTAGATTTTTTTTTTCTGAGTAGTTGTTGTGGTGACAGTAAAATATCTTATAAATTGAATTTTGTTGTGCATGTGAATATGTTTATATTGTTCTCCCAGAGCAGACATCGCACTCATCGGTTTGGCTGTCATGGGCCAGAACCTCATCATGAACATGAATGACCATGGCTTTGTTGTAAGTTATTGACACGTGTTTCTCAACATACAGGAGATGCCTACTACTAAACATGAAATAATTAGAACAAAAGTATTCAAACTCGATTCTTAAATAGAAGTACAGAAATAATTAAGGCTTTGGAAAAAGTCGAACTTCCACGTCAACTCCTAATACTGATATGTGCTTGAGTACAAATGCAAAAAGCATAATGTGGGGGAAAAGTCTCCCTTTTATTAACTTGCATCATTCCCATACTGAGAAGAATGGAAAAAGGTTGCAAATATGGAACAGGCTTCCATCTTGTGTGTCATAAAGGTCAGCACACAGGTGATAGGTGAAGGTGAAGTGTTTTTCTATCGTTAATTTATCCAATTGGTCCAAGAGTGGAGGTGAAGCAAATGATTTTCTTAAATATTGGTGTGGACATGGGATAGCTTACATCTTTGAATCTTTTGGGACATTTCTGTTAATTCCATGTTGCTTTTGTCCCTGTTTTTTCTCCCTCCTTTATTTGCCCACATGATCTCAAATATGGATCTCTTTACCTCTCTGTGATTTTTTTTCTTTTTTAAATTTTGTGTCTTCATCTGCTAAAGTTAAAAAAAAAAAAGAGCCTTTTTGGATAAAATACGGAGAAGAAAGTACAGATCTCTGTGTTAAGGGTAATTTGAGACTCAAAATAAGATGAATTTATCCAAATAAATAAGTACAGCTGTGTGAAAAATCAACTAAAGTGCAATAATGAATAGTTCCCAGGACTGGAAATAATGGCGCCTGATGTGTATTGAATAGGTGTGTGCCTACAACCGCACCGTGTCCAAGGTGCATGACTTCCTGCGGAACGAGGCAAAGGGCTCCAAGGTGATCGGCGCCGAGTCACTTGAGGACATGGTTTCTAAGCTGAAGAAGCCCAGGAGAATCGTCCTGTTGGTCAAGGCCGGACAGGCGGTGGACGACTTTATCGACAAGCTGGTTGGTGTCTGTAATACTTGAACGCTGTCTGAACTCCGGTGATTGTTGAGTTCATATTCCGTACATCCTGCCTCAGGTTCCCCTCCTTGAGGCCGGAGATATCATCATCGACGGTGGCAACTCTGAATACAGAGACACGACAGTAAGGCGGGCAGACAGCGTCGTCGCGAATGTTCTGTGGAGGACTTTCCCCAAGCGCCTCTTTGCTTTTGTGTCACACAGCGGCGCTGTCAGAGTCTAAAAGAGAAGAACTTGCTGTTTGTGGGCAGCGGCGTCAGCGGTGGCGAGGAGGGGGCACGCTATGGACCCTCGCTCATGCCGGGAGGACATCCAGAGGCCTGGTGAGACATGCATTGAATGGATTCCGCTGGAGACAGGGGGTCCATGGCTTACGAGTACGCCTGGAATGCTTTGCTTTACGTGTAGGACGCTGCTTGTAGTTTAAAAAAAATTTGATTTGACTGATTGAGTACTTCAGTAATTTTACAGCTCCCGCTACTGTATACGTTGGGATTTTGCGTTCACCCACTTCAAGTGGATGCCTTTTTCCCACTGCACACGCTACTCGGCTCTGGTTCGAGGAGTTTGCATTCTCCTTAAAAGTAGTACAGTGAAACAATGGAAAAAAAAAAAAAAATCAAGATCAACTCCAAACAATCATGTAGTCAAATTGTCGTCATACTCGTTAGCATAGCATCCACCGCATGTCAGCTATCCCGTTTTCCGGGGTTGGTCACGTGACGTTCCACATAGAGTGGGTTGAAGGCTAAATTGTCAAACTGTGAATATGAATTTGTCTATGTGTTCCCTGAAATTGGTTGATGACCAGTCAAGGGTGTACCCAGTCTTTTTTGTACAAACTCAGCTGGGATAAAACTGTATAAAACACCCTGAGGACAAGCTCAATAGAAACTTGATAGAAAGGTTCCAGGGAGGACCAGGAAGTCCAATTGGAGATGAAAAAGTATTGGGATACTGCATTGGAACAGAACACCTGACCATATCCTGTACGTTTCAAGCAATTCGCACCCATTCCATCCTCACTCGTCCGTTTTAAAGGCCTCACATCAAAGACATCTTCCAGAGCATCGCTGCCAAGGTGGGGACAGGGGAGCCCTGCTGTGATTGGGTGAGTCTCTCCACTTGACTTTTAGGGTGTGGCCTGTGTGGCCACTTTTTGCCCTGATTTGACTTTTCTTCTCCGTGCAGGTCGGAGATGAGGGCGCTGGGCATTTTGTCAAAATGGTTCACAACGGCATCGAATACGGCGACATGCAGCTGATTTGTGAGGCTTATCACCTGATGAAGGACGTGCTGGGGATGGACCACGACGAGATGGCCGAGGTGAGCTTTCGCGTTTTACGGCAGCGCTTCTTGCCGTCACTATTCGGCCTTAGCCCACCTGTTTTTCCTTTTGAACTCTTCAGGCTTTTGACAACTGGAACAAGACAGAGCTGGACTCGTTTCTAATTGAGATCACCGCCAACATCCTTAAGTACAGAGACACAGACGGTACACATCTGTTGCCCAAGATCCGTGACAGTGCAGGACAGAAAGGCACGGGGAAGTGGACGGCCATTTCAGCCCTGGAGTACGGCACTCCCGTGACTTTGATCGGTAAGGAAGTAGTTTTTCGTTATTCGTCTAGCTGCTGAGTCATTGCGAAATGTCACACCACACCTGTTTCAACATGCAGCCCCAAAAAATCCCAAGTAGGAAGGTTAAGACAGCCACGCATTGAGTGACGAAACGAGACTGAACTGACAGTCGCAGACAAATTACAGGGGGTGACTGACCCTCGAACCCCATCAACTTTGCAACCTCTCATTTGCGATGCCTGTATTTTTAATACAGACCCAAATGACTCCTATTGTGCAACTGCCAAAGAAAAAGTGGATTACATTGGCGAGTGTATTGTTCTCTTTTGGGGGTGAATACAAAGAGAGGGAGCGTGTGAGGAAGTGGATAATGGTCCACGTGGGGATAGATTTCAACATGGTCCACACGTCCTGCGCAGGGTTCTCCAAGGATTCATCCGATATCACATTTGAAAGGCTTTAGTGGCATTCATTGACCTTATGAGCACTAACGTTTGTGCACCCATTTAGGCGACACAACAAGTTTTCACAACACCTTGGTTTGTTAAATACAGGAATCATTGAAATTGTAAATATAGTTAGAAATGAATAAATAAGTTCTGTGTACAAAGCCTTTGCCAAAAATTCAATACCATGAAATGGCTGATTTATTTCCGTAATTCCGTTCAAAAGGTTAAACTGCCATAGGTAACAGATTCACGGACCACAGTTTAAACTATTTTAAGTATTTTAAAAGTATTTTTACATAATTTGAAATTCCAGCTCATAAAATCCACAAAATTAGGAATTAAAAAAAAAAAAAAAATTGGGTTATTGAGCAATTTCCAGGGAACGTGCTTGATTTGTGTCTGCCCTTAAGAAGATTGAAGACTTCTCTTGCAGTCTGCTCATCCCGGGTGACATAAGGGGGATTTGTCGGCCGTCCACGTGACTTATGGCGTCTTTCATAAACAGCCAAGGTTGGACGTAGAGGTCGGGAAGCAGAAGGAATCTGGAGTTGAACATTCATGTATTCTGTATGTGTGTTTATATATTGATGAGTGTGCCCCAACATATTTGCTGGGAAAGAAAAAAAACATTGCTTCCTTTCACTACTGATCATTCCAGGGCATACTGTACGACAAAAGCAAGATTGTGGCTTGACATTCAGCCACACACGATCTTGTTTGATTTAGCGGGAGCAGTACAACAATGTCTAACTGTGTGAGAGATGGGGGTGGGGGGTGGGGGGTGGGGTGCTTTCCTGGGACCATACAGTGGACACAGGCTACATGTAAAAGGGATCAATGACTGCCGACTTTGACGTATTTTTAATTTTCTAATTAAGCCCCCCCCATAGCTCCTTTAAATATATTTGCAGGTTGTCTGTGGAGTCGTAGTTTAATTACTCCTATTACCATCAATTTGATCAATAGATAAATATTTTGTTTTAAAGCCCCCAAGTCTCTGTTTCTCCACCCCAGCCATAGTTGTCCCCCCAAAAGTCCAGCTTGTGTGTGAACAAAAATCCAAACTGCCTTTAAAATATATATATTTTATAAAGTTACATTTAGTAGAAGAGGATTTGTCCCCTTGTCAAGTTTTGACACACAAAAGTACTAATCTGATCATTTCTATTTTCAGGTCACATTTTGAAAATATTATTCAAACTCTTTCTCAGTCCAAGTATACAATAAGTAGCTGTAAATGCAGCATTGTAAAACTACATTATAGTGAATTAGAATACTTTCGATCAATTTTTATAAACAATTTACGCCATGTACCACCTAAAAAAAACAACACTTGGCTCTCCTTCACCATAATGAGCAAAGGTAAAATACAATAGTGTTCATCAAAAACGAGACGGGTTTTATACAGTAAGTAACTGTAATGTTATGCAGTTTTGAAATTATTGCTGCTCTCAAACATGGTAATTACTTAAGGTGAAATGCAAATGTTTTGAATGGAAAAACTGAAATATCACTGGACTCTACTCAGGGAGTGATTCTGTTTAATTTGCCCCAAGTGGTACCCGTAGCGAGCACAGAAGTGATTTGAAGGTGACGTCAACAATGGCGTTACGGCACACTTTCTTCCTCCATATCCTGCTTCCTCAATAACCTGTTTCACAAGTTGACGAGAAATGGAAATCACTTCCTTGCCCCGACTCTCCTCGTTATGTACGCGGACACAAGCGTTTTATATTATTTCCGTCTTCTCTCAGGCGAGGCTGTGTTCGCCCGATGTTTGTCCTCCCTAAAAGACGAGCGGGTGGAGGCCAGCCGCAGCCTGACGGGGCCAGCAGGCGTCGCGTTCCGTGGCGACAAGGCCGCCTTCCTGGAGGACATCAGGAAGGTAGAAGCAAGCGCAAAGCACTTGGGTTGGGCATCCTTTGAATTGGAGCAATTCCGCTTCCTTCGTTCGATCCGGGTTCCGAACAATTGTCTCCTTGAGAGGCCGGGGTCAAACACGTTTGCACGCTTTAAATGAAGCGTTTACAAATTCTGAATATGCATTTTCTTAGCAGCCCATAGCAGAGATTAAAATGAACATTTGAATCCGTGTTCTTTGTGACCACCCTCAATATCAAATTTATAAACTATAGGGCAATCGATGTGTGCGAACTAATCCAGTTGATTTCATATTTATTCATGAATGTTTCAGCCAATATTGTTAAAATTATTTGGGACCGGTTTATCATGTCAAAGGGTTTATATGTGCAACTTTTAACTTAACTTCCGGTTTTAAGCTTGTAGCCTTTTATTTTGAGATGGGGGAGGGAAACACACAGGCACGGGGAGAACATGCAAACTCCACACAGGCGCGTCCGGGATTGAACCCGGGACGTCAGAACTGTGAAGCCAAGGCTTTGCCAGCTGAGCCAACAGTGCCGCCCTTTTCAAACCAGTTAGCTCAAATTGGATAATTTCTCACTGTACACATAATGGACTGTAATCAGGTGCTGAATTACAAGTCAAATACATCATTTGTAATGACTGCATACCAAGATATGAACTATCCATTATTAACCAAAGTCGTGTGTTGGCAGGCTCTGTACGCCTCCAAGATCATCTCGTACGCGCAGGGCTTCATGCTGCTTCGCCAGGCCGCCAAAGAGTTCAGCTGGTCCCTCAACTACGGCGCCATCGCTCTGATGTGGAGAGGCGGTTGCATCATCCGCAGGTACTTTGTCGCCCCCCACCCCAAGAATACGTGCTTGACCAGTTTTCACGTCATTCATTCATTCATTCCTTCCAGTGTGTTCCTGGGCAAGATCAAGGAGGCGTTCGACCGGGATTCGGAGCTGCAGAGCCTGTTGTTGGACTCATTCTTCAGCGACGCTGTGCAGAAGTGTCAAGTATGAGGAAGCGACACGCCACAATCGCTGCGTTGACAAAGTCCGCACAACATGACGGCAATTTCCTCGGTTACAAGAAGTCCCGCAGTGAAGCAACTTTGTCGTTTGGCCTCTATTTGCTGTTACGAGCTTTCCAAATCAATAATGTAGAATCCTGTTCAAACCTGGGCTGTGATTGATGACTCGCGCTTACTTTAGATAGTTGTCGAGACCAAATGCGTCGATTACTCTGAAAATGTCTGTAACGTTTATTTTAGCAATGTCACATACTGAATATATATTTCTTAGCTTAGCTTATCCATAGCTAATCATGCTAATACGGGGGGGGGGGGGGTAAGAACTCAAGCAGCAGCATTCTAGACCAGTTGAAGCTGATGGATTATTTAAAAAAAAAAAAAAAAATTGCTCCACCTGTAAAAACTCCATTACAAGTGTCCACGCTACTGAAAATGAATGCAGGTTTTTTTGGACTGAAGATATTTGCTTGTAGAGATTGTTCCTCAGGACGTGATGAGCAGACTTGGCCACAGCTTTTAAATTCAAGTCTGAATCAATAATCACTCTGAAATTTTTGTAATATTGTTATTCTTCTTTAAGGAGTCGTGGCGTCGAGCAGTCAGCACAGGCGTCCAGCACGGCATCCCCATGCCGTGCTTCACCACGGCCCTGTCCTTCTACGACGGTTACAGGCACGAGATGCTGCCTGCCAACCTCCTGCAGGTAACACCTCTGCTATGCAAAAAAAAAAAAAAAAAAAAAAACATCCTTTCCGTACTCGTGTCAAGATTCACACCCAAGACTTGAGAACTGTGAGACAGACATAATAATGGCTTCCTGAGGCTTGCAAGGATGTGGCACTGGCCCACTGTGTTTGTATGATGTTTAATCAAGGCAGCTTAATTAGCAATTTTTCAGCATAGTAAATTCATTCATCATAACTTTGGGGCACTAGCTGTTGCTCAGCTGTTGAGAGTGCAACAATATATGACTGACAAATTAACATTTGGAAACTCAAGCAAGCTGTCTTTTCATTTTTATTTTACTAAAACATTGTCATTTGGAAGGCGATATAATTCGACCCGACAGCCACGATATATAAAATTTTCATTTTTCTCTGTTTACTCCGGCTTCCAAATTAGAGCATGCTAGGTTCGCTGAAGACGCTGAATTGCTCATGAGGTTGATTTGTGTTTTGCTGGCGACATGAGCCGCGCTGTGCTTCAGCTCACCCGTGACCCTAGTGAGGGCAACTCCTACAGAAAATCAAAGGATTGATGGGTTAATTGGAGTTGAAAGGATGTGTGTCCTGTCTCTGTGTCGTTGTGTTCAGGCTCAGAGAGATTACTTCGGAGCGCACACATACGAGCTACTGTCCCAGCCCGGTCGCTTTGTCCACACCAACTGGACAGGCCACGGTGGAAACGTCTCGTCTTCCTCCTACAACGCGTAACGAGGAGAACGGCGGCGTACGCTTCAAACACGAACACGGCATACACGCAAGAGGGCAAAAGAGGAAGTTACACATTCCGCCGCTATAACCACAGCATTTTAGCTCATATCAACTTGTGGTGGCACATTTTACAACCGTAGGATTGTAGAATTGGTGTCCTTACACCATTTTGGTCAATGCAAGGGTCCGCAGTGTTAACACTGGATTTAAGTTCAAGCATGCCACTGTGCTGTACTAGGCTAAATAAAGATTTCAATCCCTTTATAATTAGCTTGTACGCTCCTCTCTCACAGGATTCACGAGTGTTTGTGTGTAGTTCTAAATTAGGAGACGACTAACAAAATGGTCCTGTTGCAAAAGACCTCCTGCGCTTCTCTCTGGGTGGACTCACAAAGTGCATTAAATCATTTCAAGGTCAAGGTTAATTCAAGGTGGAAAAGTGTCTGCAATGCAAATGCCTTTTTAACTGCAGTTGAAAAATATCTCGCGCTTACCACCTCAATTAACAGTGAATTCACTAACCTGTTGTTTCATGAGAAATGAAATTAGAAAATTACATTTGAACTCAATTCAGAAGTGAAACAGGTTAAACTGGGGACAAGATGGACAACTGGTCGGCACACCTCCCTCACAATTCAAATGACCCGAGCTCAAATGTGGCTGACCCTGCCTGTGTAGTTGGGTGCATGTCCCCCCCCTGCGTGAATTTTATCCAGGTATTTCAGTGCATATGTGGTAGGTTGATTTGAAGACCTAAATTGCCCCTAGGTGTGATTGGTGGGTGACCAGTTTGGGGCGTAACCTGCCTCTCACCCCAAGATAGCTGGTATAAGATCAAGAACATAGTGAGGGTAAGCAATACGGGAAATGGAGCTGTTATATACAATATATGGGTCTGGATAATGTAGTGTCTATAGTTCATATTTTGCTGATGTCCGATAGAATAGGTCAAACCCCACATTAGGGTCCAGTCTGACTTCTAAGTTTGATTAATTTGTTTTTCTTATTCAAATACACATCACGGCATAAATCTGGGCTCATTTAAAACAGGTACGAGTCCTACGGTCGTCCCATTAGGTGTCATCAAATTTGCCGTTTTCTTACCCCAAGAGCGTACACTGCTTCTTTTCAAGGGAACGTTTGCAATCGCAGTACAGCGAGACCAAAGTAAACACTAAATGCATCAAAGCAGTAGTCAGATCCAATCCAATTTCAATGCAGGTATGTGATACAGTTAAGGACAAAGGATGAAATAAAGCGAGTAATATCTGTTTGAATTTTAATCTGAAAGGGAACATTTCCATTTTGAAACTTAAAGTTTGCACAAACATTAAGCAATCCATTCAAAAATAAAAATCAGAAAAACCTGGACGTTTACAATGCGGTCAGCATCAAGCCCACTAAAGGTCACCTAACACAAGTCACTAGAGAAAAAAAAAAAAAAAAAAAAAAAAAAATGGAGGCAGATAAATCGACGCAATGGAAGAGGACAAACTTGCTCAGAATAAATTTAGCAAGTGTAAAAATAATCTGCTTTTCATCTCCAATGACAGACAACAGGTGAAGAACTCAAAAGGTTTTATTTTGCCACAAGACTAAATGATGTCAGTTGTCCATAATATCCCTTCACACGCTCAGCTCGTGTGAACAAAAATGTACTTTAGAATGAAAGAGAAACGCAGACAAGTTTTCCAAGATGTCACTGTGACTCAGGGGACACTAAGCATGGGAAGGTCCAAGGTTCCTCACGGGCAGAATAAAGATGATCCATTTCTGAATTTAAGGCATTCATGTTGAAATTCCTTTTTGGGCTCTCCCGCGGTCTTCAACTCCCCCCGTGAGACTCCTGGGTTCGATGTTCCTTGTCCGAGGGCCCCTATACATGTGAATTAAAGCGTCGGCAGTTGAATTAATGGACCGCGGAAAAGAAGTCACCGCGAAGAGTGCATCAAACCTAGTCAAATTCTCCTTTTATTTCAATTGCAATTCACAAAACACAGGGGGGTGGTGGGGGGGGGGGGGGAAAGACCCTCATTCAAAACTCAAACTTTCAACTGGACCATGTCAAACATTTGTCATGTCAGCACACTTCCAAACTCTCAAACAGCAGCAGTGTAATTTCCACACATGGAGGATGCAAGGTAACACGGAAAAGAAAAGCACACAGGCAGACACACAATTCACATTGAATTGGACATCAAGAGGAAAGCTTTGGAAGGATACATACTTTAAGCGCTTTCACCATGTTCTAAAACAACTACTTGGGCTGGGAGATGATGTCCTCGGGATGACACACGCACACTCGCACAAAGCCACAGCGTCTTCCACCTCTCGCAGGCATTTGTCCCGTTCCAAAAAAAAAAAAAAAAAAAAAGCCAACAAAAACCAAACAGTCTCTGCTCACTCGTGCTTTCGTTCACGTTGCACTCGTTCGTTCGATCGCTCGCTCCACACCAAATCCCACTCATCGATCTCAGACATGTTGTCCATCCACGACAAAGGGAGAGGAATTAGAAGGTGACACCCACCGTGGAGCACAGTAAATGCAGAGTGAAGCTTGTGTGGTGCTGATGGCAAAGGGTTTACACGTGATACTGAGATCTGTAGAACATTGCTGCCAGTGAGGCGCTTCCTCCCGGGAGCGAGCGAAACAGTTGGTTAACTGCAGGAGAGATGGTTGGCAAGGCGTTTCCATCAGATTAGGTCAGAAGGAAGGGGAAAAAAGAAAAAAAAATGCATTGCATATACAACAATGATCTCGAGCCCACTTTGAGGGGAACCAGCGGTCTGGTGGTACTCACGCACCTTTACAATCAACGGTGCATGCACGCGTCACTTTCTGAAAAGTAGCTAACTAAACCCATCCATAACTACTGTCACATTTTTCAACTTGCTTGTTAAGGGGGGGGGGGGGGGGGGGGGGGTTGTTTGTTTTTGTGATAGTACTTACCAGATTAGGCTAGACCAGGGCTGGGGAATTTGGACATTTGCCTAATCTCCGAGGGCCACGCTAAACTCAACAACACGTCCAACTAAGGCTTTGGGCTTTTTCAAACATTTAACTTAACATTTAACAAATTTAACAGTGGGGCCCGAGCCCTGGCCGGGGAGCTCAACTGAACTACTTAACTACATGCCCCAGTTGGAAGACTTTGTCTCCATGGAGCCGCCAAAGCCAGAGCTGAAGCCGCTGCCCGAGGCCGAGTTAGTACCCGCGGGCCAGCCCAGACTGGCCGCGGTGGGGCTGCTGTAACTGGTGCTGGTGGAGCTGTACGTCTGATCCCGAGTGGTGGCGGCTGTGCCCCCCGCCGCCGTGGTCATCCCCTGCTGGTTGGCCAGCATGCCCATCATCCCCCAGCTGCTCTGCAGCGCCGCCTGGGCGGCCGCCACCATTGCGGGATTAAGGCCCAGGGCGCTGAAGTTGACCCCACCCTTCCCCCCTCCGCCCGCACCCAACCCGCCACGACTAGCGCCGTACGCCTGACCGAAGCCGCCCGCCCCAAAGCGCCCTCTTTCCATCATTTGCCTACTATTGTTGTGTTTGGGCTCGGCGTTGGAGATGTGCACGCTGACGCCCTTGATGATCAGGTCCTCTCCGCACAGGGCCTGGGCCACCTGAGGATAGTAAAACCGGCAACATTGTCACGACCGGGTTTCTGAAAAAAGCTCAAACGGGCGGGACGGTCGGAAGGTTATATACCTGGTCGTCGGCGAATGTGACAAATGCGAACGCCCGGAAGGGTTTTGGGATGAAAACGTCTGTCACTTCTCCATATTGCATGAAGTACTGTCGCAGCTCATCAGGGGTCATGTCCTCCGTGCAGCGGCCCACGAAGATTTTGCGACTCCGCATGGGCTCGTCGGGGAACGCCTGATCAGGAAAATAACCAAGCATGACATCATGTGCTCCAATCGCATACACAGTGTAAATATTGTTCTGTCCTTTCACATGCAACATGCACACACGTCTATTCCCATACTTGTACACAACAGAAACAACTGTGTTCCAATTTTCACACGGTGCGAGGAAAAAGTATGTGACCACATTACAATTTCTTACACTGATGCACAAATTGGTATTTTTTTTTTAGGATGAACACAGCCCACCATGTGGGGAGGGAAAAACACCAACATTGAGACCTGATTCCAAATGTAAAACATGGTGGAGGACGCATGGCCATGCTTTCTGAGGTCATTTGTCCAACAGTTCAAGGTCAAGAGGATTTGGTGGGGCAAAAGGACAATGATCCAAAACAAAAAGGAGTAAATCAACAATGGCTTCAGAAGGAGAAAATGCCGTTTGGCGTGGCCCAATCAAAGTCCTGACCTCAAATCAACCGAGATGATGTGTATGACCAGAAGGGAACAAAAAGTCCAGGAATCTTCCTGAACTGCAACTGTTTTGTAAATAAGAATCGTCCAATTGTTGTGTTGTTGTTTGTGCACATCTGATACCGTAACTAACAAGAAACGATTAGTTGGCTACTTACTTCTACCAAATAAGTCAGAGACGGTTATTAAATCTGGTTCACTGTTTAATCCCTGTCCTGTGACTGTCGAGATGTGAAGCTCTATAAAATTATGGAAAAAAATTGTTTGCATGTATTAGTTTAACCAGATCTTGATTCTTGTGCTTTAGATACGTGCACACATTTGAGAAATTATAAAGAATTCACCAAATTTTTCCTGTCACTGTGTACACAAGGTAGACACCCGTCTGCCCAATTGCATACAATATGATTACATCTGATCATTCACACAATTTAAACAACTGCCTGTCACTTAGACAGCACAAAAACACCTGCCTGGCCATTCAAACACGCACACAATGTAAATAACTGCCCATTCACATTACACCCAGACATTAGGTGTAAAAGTTAGTCAGCGCTTTCTTGTGTTAAGACGAAAAGTGGATACCTTTGAGTTGGGGAGCTTGCAGTCGCACCATCGTCCATCTATCATGTGTCTCTGAGAAATCACTTTAACCTGGGTTTCATATTCAGTGAAGCGCACAAAGCCAAATCCTTTGGAGTTGCCCGTGTTTGCATCCCTCTTGATCTGAGGAGGAAAAAGAATTGCTGATTGATAATGATTTATTTCAAGGAGAATTCCAAATTTGGCAAAATAATACCACAATACAGAGCAAAGGTCTTAAGGTCCCCACTTGTAGCACACAAATATATATATATATGCGCGCGCGCGCACACACACACACACACACACACACACACCTGGGTGTGTGTCTTTTTGTTCAGGGCCGAAGCATCTTGACACCACCAAATATTTGTGGTCACTTAAGACCTTTGCACAGTGCTGCATATAACGTCAAAGTAGGAAGGGCTGCACTACCTGTACCATGATGACCTCTCCAAAGGTGGTGAAATAATCTTTCAGGTCTTGTTCTGTGGTTTTCCAGGGAAGGCCAAGGACAATAAGGTCTGACGTCTTCTGATAACCCCTTTTGACTTTCACAGCTGAGGCAGCATCAATTTCCTCCATCTTTCTTTTGTTATCTGCAGAAGATGTCACAATATGGATGGAATAAAAGAAAACTCTGCTTTGGAGGACCCATAAATCGCAATGTGACATTACATTAGGCAAAACTCCAATACACAGTACATGACGTGCATCACCAATTCTGCCTTGAAGGAGATGACAATGCTCAGTTTGTCATGTCAGTGGTATCAATGGAACAAAATGGACCTTGGTGCGGCGCAGTAAATGTATTTATATTCTGCAGGCCACTGGACCAGATAAAGTTCCAACATGACATCGGTGGAAGGGTCTTGCCAAAAGAGATCACTACCAATATAAGGGATATTTAGTGGCTGAAATTTGTGCGACTGTCATTTATACATCCACTTTCTTAGCCGCTTATTCTCACAAAGAGTTGTGGGAGTGCTGGAGCCTATTTCAGCTGTCATTGGCCAGTAAACATAAACCTGAACTGGTTGCCATGGAGACACTCAATCACACCTAAAGGCAATTTAGTCTCCAAATCATGCATGTTTTGGGGATAGGAGGAGGAAACCAGAGTGCCTGGAGAAAACCCACGCAGGCACGGGGAGAACATGCAAACTCCAACGCTTTACAGCTCCTCCATCGTGCCGCCCCAATTGTCATTTAGTTTTTACTAAATTTGTGCACATGCAGTTGTAATGTTCATTTTTAGTTTAACCAGGTGTACTGAAAGGCACTGAACATGTGTAGTCATATTTTGAACTATGTTACAAAATATTTTCAAATCCTACACGTGAACTGTAAGTTTCTATTACAAATACTTGTAAGTAAGCACCACTTAGTGACAATGAGAAAAGGCTAGTCGTACAGTCACAACATTTGAGAACCAGTGTTATGGTGGGTCAAAATAGTGGAAGTTCTCCCACTTAAAAAGATGAGAGGCCTGAAATTTTCTTGATATGATTACCTCACATATGATACAAAATGACTAGAAAAATAAATTCAGAAAAACCATAATCAGATTTTTTTCAAGTATTAGCAAAAATTATGGGAGAAAATTAGCATTTCATCAAACGTTCACCTTACTACTTTGGAATATAATTTTGGCAGTGACAAAGGGTAAACATTTTCTCGAAGTCTTCAAACAGTTTTCCACACATTGTTGCTGGTATTTTGGCCCATTCCCCCATGCAGATCTCCTCTAGAGCAGTGATGTTTTAGGGCTGTTACTTGGCAACACAGACTATCAACTCCCTCCAAAGATTTGGTGATGGGGTTGAGACCTGGAGACCGGCAAGGCCTCTCCAGGACCTTGAAATGGTTCTTACCACTTACCAAGCCACTTCTCAGTTGTCCGGGTGGTGTGTTTGGGATAATTGTCATGCTGAAAGACCCAGTCATGTTTCATCTTCAATGCCCTTGCTTGTGTAAGGAGGTTTTCACTCAAAATGTCATCATACATGGCCCCAGTCATTCTTTGCGTTACATGGATCACTCGTCCTGGTCCTTTTGCAAAAAAACAGCCCCAAGCATAAATGTTTCTACTTCCGCCTACTTCACAGTAGGTATGGTGTTCTTTGGCCGAAACTCATCCTTCCTTCCTTCCTTCCTTCCCCACCAAACAACTTCAGTTTTCACTAAAAAGTTCAATTTTACTTTAATCTGACTGTATGTTCTTCTGGATCATCCAGATGCTCTTCAACAACCAGGAAATGTACAGGTATAAGGAAGTGGACATGACTGGCAATGCAGTATTTGAGCCCTTAGCGGCGTGGAGTCTTACTGATGGGAACCTTTGTTACTCTGGTCCCAGCTCTCTGCCGGTCATTCACAAAGTCCCCCTGTGTGGTTGTGGCATTTTTACTCACCATTCTTACGATCATTTTGACCCTACAGGGTGAGATCTTGCATGGAGCCCCAGATTGAGGGAAATTAGTGGTCTTGTATGTCCTCCATTTTCGACTATTGCTCCCACAGCTAGTATCTTCACACAAGGCTGTTTACCTATTTGCAGATTCAGTTTCCCCAGCCTGGTCCAAGTCTACAACTACGTTTCTGATGTTCTACGATAGCTCTTTGGTCTTGGCCATAGTGGAGTTTTAGGAGTGTGACGATTTGAGGTTGTGAAGTTAGGTTAGGGGTTAGCCTAACCCTAAACATTTATAATGATGATGAGTAGACTGTATACCGATATGATCGCTGTGATCGGTTTAGGACAATAATTACCATCATCAGATTGGATTTCATGTCATAATCTGCCAATCAATTACATCGATCGGTTCCATAAGAGATTGAACTCTGCGTCGATATTGTGTATGAATTCAAAAGGTAATTTTTACCATTGTCATGTGTCTTGTGGCGCAGTATAGTAACTACCTGATGGCCAATAAAGTTTACTGTCAATCTTGTCAGGGGAAAAACACTGTGTGGGACTATTTTCCAGTGTTTCAGACAATACGAAAGTTATCTGGAGTTTGTGCACAACTCACCTACTTCGTGGGGGATGTCATCTAAATGCCAACACAGGGAAAGAAGGGGAAAAAAATAAAGGAAAAGTCCAGACGCAAACGGGTCCATAGAACCAAGACAGTGAGAAAGTTTAAGTAAGCATGTCATCAAGAGTATGTCTTAGATTTATTACAGTAAGTTAGTACCCATTATTTCTGTCACGTAGTAATGTTAATTTGACCTAACCATATCTTTGTGGCCAATCCTCGAATGCCCCCTTGTGTTTGTTTTAATTTTTGTCTAAAAGGCTCGAGAATAATTTTGACGTGAGATTGTCTCCAGCACCCCCGTGACCCAAGTGAGGATAGGCAATACAGAAAATGGATTAAAAAAATACAGTACTCAGTACACAAGTATATATTATAAATGAACAAGCCATATAAATGGAAATTACGCCATCTTGTGATCAGATCGTTTTTTTTTTTTTTTTTTAACTCACTGATCATCCCTAAATACCCTAACCATGTAAACCTCAATTCAGTAAACGAGGGGAGGACATGGAGCCTCTTAAAGAAGACATAGTTCAGTGTAAAAAAAAATAAAAAAAATTCCTGTTTATAAATCACCTTCTTCTTTATACAATACTTTCCTTGTAAATTCTAAAAGAATATAAAAAAAAATGAAAAATTCTGGATCCCCCCACATTTTGTCTCACGGGTAAGGTATACCTATGATGAAAATTATAGAACTCTCCTCTTTTTAAGTGGGAGAACTTGCACAACTGGTGGTTGAGTACGTATTTTCTGCTGCACTGTACAAACCGTATTACAGATGTACTGTTGTATATAGACCAGTAATTCTCAAACTGCTGCACAGTATGTCATGGGCAATTCTCAAGTGTCTTCTTCTTCTTTCCCTTTCAGCTTGTCTCGTTAGGGGTGGCCACAGCGTGTCATCTTTTTCCACCCTAAGCCTATCTCGTGCATCTACCTCTCTAACACCGACTGTCCTCATGTCTTCCCTCACTACATTCATCAGCCTTTTCTTTGCTCTTTTGCCTGGCAGCTCCATCCTCAGCACACTTCTACCAATATACTACTCTCTCGCCTCTGGACATGTCCAAACCATCGAAGTCTCCTCTCGCAAACCTTGTATCCAAAACATCCAACTTTGCCTGTCCTTCCAATGAGCTCGTTTCTAGTACTATCCAACCTGCTCACTCCAAGCGAGAACCGCAACATCTTCATTTCTGCCACCTGCAGTTCTGCTCCCTGTTGTCTCTTCAGTGCCACCGTCTCTAATCCGTACATCATGGCCTCACCACTGTTTTATAAACTTTGCCCTTCATCCTAGCAGAGACTCTTCTGCAACATAACAAACCAAACACCTTCCGCCAGCTGTTCCAACCTGCGTGGAATCGTTTCACTTCCTTAAAACACATTTTCTGTGCTGCCTAAAATTATCCAACTTCACTTGGTCCAATAAAAGATGTTCACTACAAATACCATCTTTGCTCATCCATGGCACTGGTGTAGCGAAAGACAGAACAACTAAATGCACTTTCACTGGATTGCAGAAGGTAAATTGACCAGCGTATACTATCCTCCTGTAACCATTTTCTTTCTATGTATTTGGCTAATTTAGACCAGCAATAACTGTGGCCTTAGCACAAAGACAGTAATACTTAGCAACATAAAAAAAATTTTATTAATCAGACCACAGGTTAAATACTTTTTAGACGACCACTATCCAAACAGGTTAGCACCTTGTGTGAATTAGAGTAGCAAGTACGTTAGTTTTTACAGAAACTGCTTGCGAATTACCATTTTGCAAAAACTTCTACTTTGAAATTAAAGCCACTAATATGAATCAGTGTTAGTGGCCTTACCTTTGGGGTAATTGACCACGTAGACCAGATTTCCCCAGTCGCTCTCTGGCGCATGCAGGACGCCCTCCACAAGCCGGACTCCGCGCATGCACTGGGACTCTGGATTTCTGTAGCGGAGTCCGCAAGCCCCTGGAAACTGGGCCGCGACAGACGACAGCAAAACGGTGCCATCATCTTCCGACGGAATCTCCATCGGCTCCTCGTTCTCGTCTTCTGCCACCCGAATGTACAACTCGGACATGTTCTCTGAAAGGCCGGTAGCCAGCTTGAAGCCTCTGGGTGCTACCTCACTACGAGGGAGCTACACACGCAACTCGAATTTGCTCCCCGTGAAGCAAATTGAAATGCAAGAAATTCCGAAAAGTCGACACCCTTGTGACTTTTGTATGCGCGAACGTTTGGTTTTATTGACCTGGGGAAAAGGACGAAAGGCGTCACTTAGCTCCTTTGTCGACGGCAAATACGTTAGCTAGCTAGCTACCAAAGCTAGCAAACGGAAGCGCGTTTGAGAAATGAATAAGCATCCACTTTTGCTGTGGACTCGCAGTTAACGTATATAAACGCAGTCTTCTTACCTGCGGCCTTACGGTCGAAAAGTACAAGTAAAATTTCGAAACACGACGGTGAAATTGAAAGTCCAAGCTGTGCTACGCACAACGCACCCAATTAGCAACGACACGCGCCAGCGGCTACCTACAGTTAGCTAACAAAATGGCTGCTTACATCTAGACTGACGTCATCCCAATGAGTACGCTGGAATTTTACAGGGCTGACATAGATTTACATATGTAAATGATTGCTTTCGCGGTGGTTAGTGCGATAGCAACGACGCCATATTAGAGGTGGCAAATTCATCACTCTTTTTTACTTTTTTTTTTTTTTTTTTTTTACCGCTTGATGTACTCTTCGTTTTTGCACTCAAAGTGACCTCTCATGGTATTAGGCAAGGCAAGACAAATGTATTTATATTGCAAATTTTATATACGAGGTAACTCAATGTAATTTACATTATTTTAAAACGAGCAAAGAGCAAAATAAAGAAAAAAAAATCAAGTAGAGAAAAATATAACTACTAAAAACGTTCAAGGCAAGAAAGACCACTGAAACATTGGCAATGCTCTAAAATGCTCAATCATAGAATTGGGGGTAAAATAATCAGGACTTAAAAACCGTTCAAAGCTTACTTCACGTCTGTTTGCAGTTTGTTGGAGATGTGTGCCGAACTTTAGTGGTAAACATTCATTCTTTTATCTTCTATTCCACTTATCCTCTCAAGGATTGCGGGCTTGCTGGAGTTTCATCCGAAGGGCGCCCAGACAGTCATCAGGAAGAAGACTAGCATCTTTCCACTTAATATAGATATATACAAATTGGATGTCAGTTTTAGTAGGGAAGATATTGTACATCCATCCATTTTCTTTTGCTGCTTATCCTCACAAGGGTTACAGGGAGTGCTGGAGCCTCGGGGAGATCATGCAAACTCCATACAGGCGGGTCTGGGATCGAACCTGAGACCTCAGAACTGTGAGGCCAACACTTTATCGGCTGACCCACTGTGCTGCCAGAAGATACTTTATCACAACAACATTTTTGTGACCCCTGTTTGCAATTTAATCTGTGGAATATGTGGAAAATGCAAAAAAACTACCCAATGATAGGTATGCCAAGCTTGTGGAATCATAGTCACACTGTAATTACTGATGAATCTGTATCAACATATTGAGTAAAGGCTGCGAATACTTATATACATGTGCTGCCTCAGTTTTTCATTTTTAACAAATGAGCAACAATTTGAAAAAATTTTTTTTTTCGAATTGTCATAATGGGGAGTTGTGTTTTATGAAAAAATAATTTATTCAATTTTGTACCATGAAAACGCTGTGAATACTTTCCTGAAGCACTGTGTGTGTGTGCGCGTGTATGTTAACTTTAACTTTGACATAGAGTAGGTAGGATGTGAATTGTGTTAATTATGTGCTGACTTTGTTCATTTCACTGCTTCTATTTGGACTTTAACTTTAACATAGATTAGGTTGTATGTGCGACCCCTAATCGGGACAAGGTGAAAGGAAAAGAAGAAGACTCTACATTTGATGATGTTTCAATGTGATTGAGGGGGTTAAAATATAAGCATAGTCCTGTCACCAAAATTATTTTGTTAATGTTTGTTTATTTTGACGGGAAATGAATAACTGTAAGGTGCTCCTGTCAGAACCCTGTACCAGCAGCATAAATCCAATGTGCCAATTGTTCATGATTTACTAATTCTATGACAAAAACGGGTTCCAGCTGTTGCTTTCAGTGTTGTTACTTAAATGAGGTGTTTCAGGAAATACATCCAATAATTTTTGGAGCCACTTATCCTCACAAGGGTCGCGGGAGTGCTGGAGCTAATCCCAGTTGTCATTGGGCAGTAGGCAAGGTACACCCTGAACTGGTCGCCAACCAATCGCAGGGCACATGGAGACAGACAACAGTCACACTCACAATCACACTGATGGGCAATTTAGTGTCTCCAATTAACACTTGTTTTTGGGATGTGGGAGGAAACTGGAGTGCCCAGGAAAAAAAAACACGCACAGGAACTGGCAGAACCTGCAAAGTTCTAACAGGCAGGTCGGGAATTGAACCCCAGTCCTCAGAACTGTGAGGCCAATGCTTTCCAGTTACTCCACTGCACTGCCTTCAACACAATGAAAAGAAGATTTTAAAAAGTAGTTGACAGAGACAATAAACGTATATTATAAGATTTGTAGTTGAATAAAGACAGAATTATACGTTTATTTTGAGAGCGTTACAGCAAGCAAATGGAGTGCAGCACCGTGAAAGATCCCTGCAGAACACTGAAAGAACAAGAGAGGGCACTATTGTCTTTGTTTTCAGCATCTTGGATTAGTTGGCAACACTCCGCCACAATTCGTTTTGCCACTTTACCAGTTTAACACGTATTCTCTTTCAAGACGTTCCTGACTCACTTATAGTCAATTAACATTTCATGATTACCCATACAGCCTACCTTGCAAAGCACGGATGCGGCAGAGAGGAATATTTGCTTTATTCCAAGCAGTGAGTTTGTTTTTCTCTTGATAAATACAAGTATTACCCACGAAAGGTCAGGAATTAATGCCGAATGGCGGAAGGACCGTCCTGGTGAGGCCCATTGTTGGTGTGACCTCCTGGTGTGCACTCAAGCATCTGCAAATGATAACCATGCAGTGTTATGTACTTGCATGCATCATATGCAATGAGCCGTGGGGCAGAAAATCTAAACTTCCTCGTGTCTTTGGTCCCCATCTGCTCAGTGAACTTATGAGCAGGAAACAGGAATAAGAGGTTCAAAAAGCGCAGCAACATCCTCGCCTCTTTCATGTGGCGTCTTCTCGGCCATCACCCTATCTGCAGTGACTGTTAACTTTCTTTACAAAGTTAAAAATCCCTTTCATGTTCCACTGTTCCTATTTTGTTTTAATTTCAGTCACAACATATGGTTTGCACATCTGGGAGATGCTAAGTGTGGTGCCCCCCACCCCTCCCCAACACTGCTCCTGTGAAGTGATCCATATATGGTCTTCGTTGTCAATGCTGATAATTACTCATCATTATTACAAACAACTCCTTCTTTCATTGTCTGCTTTGAGGTTGCTTTAGAAGGATGCATTTGCTCCGCAAATTGTCAGAATTTCCATCACGTTCACACCCGCGCACACACACACACACACACACACACCACACACACACACACACACACACACACACACACACACACACACACAACACACACACACACACACAGACATTTCATTTTTTTTTAAGGAAAACAAAACTCATTTTGTTTTTTTAATTGTTAAAAAATCGCCGTTCTCAATTCCAAAGTATCCAATGTCTTAAATACATAGTGACAGAATAGTGAATATTAGAATACTGCTGCAAAGAGAGAGAGAGAGAGAGAGAGAGAGAGAGAAAGAAAGACAAGGGGGAATGGGATGTGACCAATTTTCATAATGTAAAACCAATAAATACAATTAAAATGTTTTTTTTTTTTCAAACTGTGAAAACTGCAGATTAGTTAATATCTCAAACACACTTTGTGCATCTTCTAATGTGACATTATATATATAAATTGGTACCCCGACACTAGTGAGTTGAAACTTCAACCATGTTGCTCTTGGTCCTCTACTCAAAACATGGCAAAAAATGTAGAGCATGTGACAAGCAGGAATACAATTGGTTCTTCCTCTCCTCTCCTCTGAGGAATCCAGCACTTTATGCACTATTGAAGAACCAATAGGCCGCTGCCGGACAGCAGGCAACCGACATAAAGACTGTGACAGTGCACTGCACTGTCGGAGGGTCACTCACTGGTTTAAAGTTTTTAAAGAGGTAGATTTATATTGCTGGAACAGTGGAACAACTGGTGAGTGTCTGCTTCACAGTTCTGAAGACACGGGTTCAAATCTGGCCTCATGGACTTTGCTTGTTTTCGCCATGTCTTTTTGGAATTTACCTGGGTATCCCCCAAATATGCACGGTAGATTAAGCAAAGACAAATTGCCTGTAGGTGTGAATGTGAGCGTGAATAGTTGTTGATAGATGCCCTGCCATATCGCTGGCGACTTGTTCAGGGTCTTACCCGCCTCTCGGCCAGAATCTGCTGCGATTCTATTGAGGGTAAGCAATATGGAAGATAACTAATTTATTCATTAATATGATTATTTTATTATTGCTTTTTGTTTACTTCCAATTTTGTTTGCCCTTTCTTTCAGCTGCGGTTGTTTTCTTAAGTGCTCTATAAATTGAGTTTCATTGACTGTAGCCATTAATTGATATGGCCCTGCAAACCTGGGAAGAGCTCATTGCAACTACAAACGCTGAATATAATCGGATAACTTATTATCTCAGCTCATTCCAAATCAAAGCCAATTGATTGTACGTGCAGTTAACCAGGACTGACACCTCACAACAACAAAATGGAGTGAGTTGATGCTCAAGACAAGTTTAGGCATCTCCAGCCTCCTCTGCTCTCGTGCACGTCTCTCAGCGCCGGGCTTTTGGCTTTTGGCACAGCCGACGGAGCTTCACGCCACTGGAGGGCCGCGCGGAGGAAGAGGGGGAGGAAGGCTACGTGTGGGTTTGAGTGGTTGCTGGGCCTCTTCATCTCGCTTGGTGGGTAATTACAGAATTATGGGTCAACCACGCATGTAACCGCAGTTACGTTGCACAGTAGCAGATGTGCTCATGACATTATCCAGCAGCAGAGCAAAAGGTAAATAAAAACATCTGCAGCTGTTGCTACGGACCTTTGCCAAACTTGCCTCCAAGCCTAATTGTTCCCACATGTGCCCGCTGAGCTGGAGTAGTAAAAGGGGCGGGCCGGCCCTCCGTTTCAGAAATACCCTTGGAGAAATTTATGAATGGGACAGTAAGCGTCTGATGGTGGTTGTGGTGGTGTCTGTTTCTACCCACGTTTACGTGTGATTCTGGCCTGATCATTGTAACTTTGATAAGAACAGCTTTGCTTTTTTCCCCTTGCTGTCTGGGCCACTAAACCATCTCCACAAAAGTCCTCCTGGTCGCAGTGTTCCCCTGCTAAACCTCGGATGTGTGTGCGTGACAATGTCAGGGAGGTCTCTGGTTGGACCTGAGCCAGCCCTGCTGCAGCCCACATGAAAAAAAAATGTAAGGAAGCGGCCCAATTTTTGAGATATCCTGTCTTTGCTTGACTTTGGACAACTGTACATGGCTCGTCATTGTGTGTTTGCGTGTGAAACCGCACTCAGTGGTGGGGCACTTGGGGGGCAATTACCTGGAACATCCTACTCCCCAGTTGCCACTACTATGAGAAGTTTAATGCAGATGTCCTATTTGGTGAAAAGTAATAATCACAAAGACAAAGAAAAAGTTTCTGGCATTTGCATACACTATTCTGTACATGCGGCACGGTGACGCCGCTGGAAAGTGTTGGCCTCACAGTTCTGAGGTCCCAGGTTCAATCCCGGCTCCGCCTCAGTGGAGTTTGCATGTTCTCCCTGTGGCTGCATGTGTTTTTTTCCGGGCACTCCAGTTTCTTCCTACATCCCCAAAACATGCAAGATTAATTGGACACTCTAAATTGCACCTAGGTGTGATTGTGAGTGCGACTGTTGTCTGTCTCCATGTGCCCTGTGATTGGCTGACAACCAGTTCAGGGTGTACCCAGCCTCCTGCCCGTTGAGAGCTGGGATAGGCTCCAGCACTCCCCGCAACCCTTGTGAGGATAAGCGGAGAAGAAAATGGCTGTATGGATATTCTGTACATGCACCGAGCTCCATATTCTCACAACCAATCCAGAAGCTGTATCAGAACTGATGTGCTGACAGCGATTCTTTGACACTGCTGGATAGTAGTAGGATGTTTCTTAATCTGGTTGTAGTCTGTACAACTGAAATGCAACGACAGCGGTCCACAGACTTTAATTTAGTATGCAAGTCCAGGGAATTGAAGTTGAGTCCCTTTTGTTACAGGTCAACCACAACCACGCCGCTTGTCTTATGTGCTCCTGCCAGGCTTCTTCACAGCTTTTGTTAAAAATTAGTGCATTCAAAATCAAGATTTGTCCCGAGCATGAGGAATAATTTTGATTAATCATGGTGCTTACCATATGGCTCAAAGTAATCATGACAATTTTTGGGAACATAATTGCTCACCACTACCTTTAGAAATTTCATAATATCAGCGAATAGAAAGGCAGGCAAGCAGAAAGACAGAGGCATAAAAATTGAGAGGTAATATGATCCGTTTTATCCTAGACAAATGAAACTTATAAGAAAATGGAAAAAAAAGTGCAGAATACCTGACATACACAATAATGAATTGATCACAAACGTACACACACACACACACACACACACACACACACACACACACACACACACACTTCTGTCTTGTGCAGTGAAACTGGCTGCCAACAGCATGTGCCTCCTTTCCCTCTCTCATTAACCGCAACTGTCAGCTACTCAAGAAGAGGAGCAATTAAACTCTTTAATAAACCCTCACCATCAATTCCTGTTTGTTGATGTTGTTGTTGTTGTTGTTGTTGATGGTGTCAACGAGCTCTGTGCTAACTTGTACTTAGGTGAAACTACTCTAGCAGCAAGGAGAGACTTGGAGGCCTCTCCATGTGGCGCACCACATAGAGGCCGGCAACAAAGACGTAAAACGCAAAGACGCAGTGAACATTAACAACTCGATGGTAGTAATACATAACTCGCCGGGGCGCTTCTTTCCTTGTCCCGCTTCACTGAAAAGGCAAACAAAGGGGTGCAAACTGTCAAGATAAAGCGCTACCGGTGTCTTTGGGCTTTTTAAAGGCCAGTAATCTGGGTGGCTTGGATGAGGGACTGTAAAGTCTCCCATGTTTGCGCTTGTCCGCTGATGATAAGGCCGCTTCGCATCCTCGTCACTAACGAGGAGAACATGCAGCAGCAGTGTTGGAGAGACATTTTTCTCACAGTGATGAAAACCTGAATCCTTTTTTCTTACATTGAAGTCATCCTGATTTCCTTTTAATGTTAATATACACATGTATGGTATTAAATTCTAATGACAGTTTGTACCCAGAGTTGTTGTAATGAGCTGAACTTTTGGTGACCTCATGAATAAGGCAAAGGACATGTTTGCTTCAACTGTGAAGCCTGGAAAAAAAAAGAGAGACTGGGATGGATTTTCACTTAAATATCAAGGCCGGACAAAACATTCTTTGGAATTTAAAACAATAGCCTTTCTTTGGGAGGTTATCAAAACATGTATACAGCTGTACAAGGAGTTTCCTGATCCTAAGGCAAAATGTGGTGTCAGTTATTCCTATTATCACGGCGGGCACTGGAAAAATAATAACTAACATGTCCTGTTCAGAAAGACAAAAAGCTCACATTTCATGTTCAGTGGAAAAAATTACCTCTTGTTTGGCAGGCGTATTCCCCTAAAAAAAGAAAAAAAAAAGAGACACACTCAAAAAAAACAAACAAAAGTGACAGTTTTGGATTTATTGTCTTCAGCTCTTTTGTCTTCAGCAGTTAGTGTTTGTGTCTTTGCCATGGAAACAGCGGGCTTATTTATCTTAAGGGCCCTTATACAATAACGCCCTGTTTTCCTGAGCAAACAACAGAGGAAATATCAGGTCAAACCTCCTTCCCCTCTCTAATGATCAGGTCAAATCAGCCTCACCATTCAAACAGCTTTTTTTTTTTCCATACACACATATTCTATTAGTCAGAAATGGAGATTTATGTCTTTAGTGTGTGTGTGGTTTTTATAGCCCTTTTTGTTATTCAAGAGGCCATATTGTTGAAGGAAAAGGGAAGTGATGTTTTTGTGTTTATTCTCAGGATGCGTGAAACAGAAACACAAGCTGGATACAGAAAATGGACTCATCTTACACCCTGTTTGCGTTATTTACGGGTCACCCAAGTCCCCTCCTTCTCCTGCTGTAGCTTGTTTTTGACATTTGATTTACTACAAGATATGTCAGTTGCTTCTTCACACGATCAATCTGTTAAATCCATACGTGGTCAGTGTTATTATTTGCAAACATCGTTGTGCCAATGTTCCAGGAGAAAACTGTATACTTCAACCCTCCCCACTCCCACCGTCTCCAAGAGCAGTTATTATTCATTTTTCAGAGCTCATCTTTTCTACTGTCCTCAGTCCTCATTGTGCAACTCAGTTTCTTCCCATGGAAGAAAGTGACATTTTCGATGACGAGAAATCTGCATTAAACCACAAGGTGTGTGGTAAGTGTATGTCACAATTAAATTACTTAATGGCTGAAAGTCCCACGATATATCACAAGTAATTTACATCAAGTGTCAGGGTAATAAAGACTTTGTAAAACTTACATTGAAATTCAATTAGAGTGTTGAATGCATAACCAAAGCCGTGAAAAATGAACTCATTGGGGGTCCCTTTTCATTACTGCCCTGAGGCAAAAGAGAACATTAATTTAATACATTCAATGTTTTTTTTCACATGAACATTTTTAGCTTGGTTCGCATTTATGTACCAATGTTTCTAACACAAAGAGGGACCCTGCCAAAGACTACATTATTCAGTACGAGAACACTGCCAATACACACACTCACACACACACACACACACACACACACACACCACACACACACACACACACACACACACACACACACACGCACAGCTACACGTGCGTGCTCACACAAACACAACCCTTGTGAGGATAGGTGGCTTGGAAAATGTAACGGAATGGGGAAAAACAAAACAACAGTATATATACTGTATATTTTCTACTTACTATTTCTCAGGCACAGTTTGTGGCATGGATGGGTGAGGTTTGTCTTAATTAAGAGATTTCAGTTTTACCTCACTGGATGTGCACCCTTCAGTCAACCACAAAGCCAAAACATATCCAGGACCCCTTCGGCTTGAGCGTCATCCTTAACTAGAGAGCTAATTAAAATACTATTTCATGAACAGTTCCAGCTAAGTAAATGTCGGTTTACCAGGGTTCAATAGACTTTACAACACCTAATGATTAGGAACACAATTACAGTTTAAAAGGAGGCATAAAGATTCCCTCGGAAAAGAAGCAAACTTGTTTGTTGGTGAAGTGATGACCTAGTGTGTCAGTCTTGGTTAACAGAGTGAGGAGGGAGTGGGGGTAGGGTCACGTTGGGGGCTGTCAACTTGATGCTCCCAAGTTTATCAACCTCCTTTGCACATGAATAGAAAACATGTATTATAGCTTCCATTTGGCGAGCACATGCAAAGACAGCAAAGCAAAAAAATGTAAAGCTCTTCTTTAAAAAAATACATAACTATATTAAATTGTCATAGTAAATAAAGACAGTGAGTATTGATATCAAGGTAAAGAAATTAAAAATATGGATAAAGGTAAAAAGAGATTGTACAGAGAAGTATAGCGATAACTAGAGTAATGGGTGTCTCAACTCATGAGATTTTTTTCAAGATACAAGTTGCGTTTCAGCTGATTTTTTGTTTTGTTTTTTGCTTTGACTTGTGGCAGAAAATTGAGATACGACCACCGTATAATAGCAGTTAACTGAACTCAATTTCTCAAGAAGGAGCAGCTAGGTAGATAGTGAACAAATCGTCAAATTTTTTAATGCCACACCCGTTGAGGTTTATTATCTGACTAAACATAAAACAACCACATAAAAAAACCATCATCAAAACCATAATGTATAAATACATTATAGATGGTTTTGGAAACTTTTATGATTCGAACTTTAGGTCAAGCTTAGATATATTTTCACTTCCTCCTTCTAAAGCCGACAGTTGTGATTGTACCATTCTGCTATAGTCTCAAACATCACTGTTTCCATGTATGACCTTGAAGCACCACCTTTTTGTGAAATCCATTTGTTTATTTAGGTTACAATCACAGTTTTGAACACAGTAAACAAAATTGACTTTTGAACAGTTTCATCGTCATCTAGACTTTTTTATGGATCGACCACTTATCTTGGTAGTCATATGAAGAAATGTTATATAATTTGTGCACATTTGTCACAAGGTCAAGGGTATCATATTTTCCACATGCTCTGTGCACTGTATATGTTTTACTACGTGTTTACAGTTCATCATGTTGTGTTAGCAGTTTGTTATATATTTATATTTATAAGAACCAAATCCGATGAACGACTAAATAATTATATCATGTTTCCAATTGTAAGCAATCAAAATGTAGCCAAATGTAATGAATTTATTAATTTGATAAATAGTTAAAGTATTATTGTTTTTGGGCAGAAAAGAAAAGAGGATTGGATACTTGGAGTCACTCTTTTCACAAACCACGGACTAAAAATAGCTTCCGACCTGACTTCCAACGGTTATATCAAATCAGTCACGAAAACCGCATTCTATCACCTGAAGAACACATCCAGGGTGAAGGCCTGCATGCACCAAACAGACCAGGAGAAGCTTGTCCATGCTTTTATCTCATGTAGAATTGACTATTGTAATGGTCATCCAACTGTCGCTTATTGTGAAAGGTGCAGCTTGGGTTTTGACACGCCAGGAGGAGGACTACGGAGAGAAGAACCAAAGCCATGACCGCCACAATCACCATCACAGCCATCCCGAGGACCCTCCAGCTCCGGGGTGGCTCATCAGAACTCCCCAGCTCCTGTCGCCGTCGAGACAGGGGCGTGGGACGGCCCCGGACCGGTCTCCGCCGGTACTCCTGGACAGGAACGTGAGGCGGCTGGGGAACCGTCGTCACCTTCTGGCCAGCAACGTGTAGCGGCTGGGGAACTGTCGGCACCTACTGGACAGTGAGGCGGCAGCGGGTTCACCACCTCCTACTGGACAGCAACGTGAGGCGGCGGCGGCATCACCACCTCCTCCTCCTACTGGACAGCAACGTGAGGCGGCGGCGCCATCGCCATCTCCTCCTGGACGGAAACGTGAGAAGGCGGCGGCGCCATCGCCACCTCCTCCTGGACGGGAACTTGAGAGGGCGGCGGCGCCATCGCCACCTCCTCGTGGACGGGAATGTATGGGCGTGCCCGTCGCCGTCAGAGCAGGAACGGGGGTGGACCGCTGACCGGTCATCAATGAAGCAGGAGCGTGGCCCGGCCGCGGACCAGTCGCCACCGGTACTCCTGGACACGGACGAGAAGCGGCTGCAGAGATGTCGCCACCTCCTGGACAGCAACGTGAGGCGGCAGCGGATCGGTCTCCACTGCCATGTGAGCTCTGCTCGGAACAGCCAAAACTGCGACGTGGGCGTGGCGAGGTGGCGGGTCCGTTCCCACAGCGACGTGGGAATGGCGAGGTGGTGGATCCGTTCCCACTGCAACTTGCGCTTGGCTTGGTAGCGGATCAGTTGCCACTGCCGCGTGAGCAAAAGTCTGTAACGAGTCAGTCGAAACTGCAACGTGGGCGTGTCTCGGCAGCAGATCCGTTGCGACAGCGACATGAGCCTTGCTTGGTAGAGGATCCGTTGCCACTGCCGCTTGAGCAAAAGTCAGTAACGAGTCCGTCGCAGTCGCTGATTCTCTAATCCTTGCCGGACCTGGGCCGTAAGAGCCGCCAGTTCGGCGCTCTGCCTCTCTATCTCTGCCCGCATTTCGCGGTAGAACACCTCGTGATTTGGCAGCCCCTCCTCCCTCTGGGCTGGAAGCTTCGCCACCAGCTGCGGGTCTGCCGGTTTAACCGTTGCCGGTAAGGAGTGGGTGGACGAGGACGGCGTCTTTGTTGCTGCGTAGTGGGAGGCACACGGGGGCACCCGGCCTGGACGTCTCCTCTGGCCACCACGCGGAGGACCCGGGTAGATGGCCAAGCAAGTTCCTTCAAACGGGTTGGATGACTCGGACCTATCAGGCGAAAACGCTGGAAGGGACGTAAACAAAGTGACTGGGATTAAAGATCGGGTGAAGAGATTCATAGTCGAAATAATCCGAGTTGTAGTCAGACAACCGGTCATATAAATCACGGTCCTCCTCTTAGTCCGAAAAATCAAAGTCCAACAGAATGTGAGGTGCTGGTCGGGTCGTGGTCGGGACGTATTCATAGCTTCCCGGCGGAGCGTGTGACACGAAAGCGGAGAACGTCATGGAGCCTTTCCGGATTGGACAGGCTTGGTCCTCCGGCAGTTGGTCTACCTTGCGTCAGTCCCGGCGACGCCGGGTCTTTCCTGCTGGGTCCTGTTTTGGGCTAGATCATTCTGTCACAACCCATCGAGACGGAGGTAGGACCCAAATGCAGGAGTACACGGGAGACGCAGAGGTGATTCGGGAAAACCGTTTATTGTTCCACAGTCGGGGATCGGGCAGGCAGTCAGGTGCAGCAGCGGTAGTCAGGACGTCGGGCGTAGAGAGCAGGTCAGCGGGCAGGCAGGAGTTGGTTCACAGGAGATCGATCAAAGCAGGCAGGAGCATCAAAGGAGTCAGGCTTACGGGATCGGTCGGAGAACAGGCGGAGGTCGGTACACACGGGAAAATCTTCAGAGATACGGGAGCGCTGAAACGGGGCATGAACCGCAACGATCTGGCACCGGGCCAGTCGTCCCCATGGTCCTATATACACCGGGGCCAATCAGCCAGCATGAGGCGCATGTGTGTGCCTCCCAATCAGCGCGAACGCGTGGGCACCCGCGCCGCCAGGGTTGGACCGGCAGGATCATGACAGTTTGATTTTAATAAGTTGTCTTTTATTTCTGTACTTTGTTTTTCAAAATCATTTGCTCTATTTTAAACATGGTTTTCATTATATAAAGCAGACTGATTTTCCTTGTGTATGAATGGTAATCATATTTGCCGTGCCTGTTACACTTTCAACAGGGTAACTTGTAACTGTAACCAACTGCTTTTCCTACGTAATCTTCCCAAGTCTAGTGGCCATGTCGTTTTGTTCAGAAGTAAATGTGTTTGAAGATAAGTGCAAAAAACCTGTGCAGACGTATAACAAATTAGTCCTGAATTCCTGAAAAATAGTAGTTTAAAACTTTTTTTCACCATCACAGATGTGCAGAATTTTTTGGTGGGGCAACTTTCTTCACTAAAGAGTGTCGTCTGTTGCTATTAGCCGGAATTGTGAGTTACAAAGTGATAATAATAGGTTAGCCTATTTTTAGCACCACACCGTAGCTGAGTTAGCTGTTAAACTCTGCCTACAAACTGAAAAAATGCATCTTTACTGAGGTGTCATCAGGGCTCGTGTCTCTTTAGTGGCTTTTTGTGACCCAGTGGGACTCATACAGCGAGCTGACGGCGAGTTGGACAGTTCTACTGCAAAGACGTAAGTGCCTCGTTTTGAGGTGTAGTGTCACTCTCCCACATAACCGGGACAGGGGAATGTCAATTGTTCCTCAACCATAACCACAGTGGCACACATAATTCGGTCAGTAGCTGATTACAGACACGAGCACACGGCAGATGAGCATACGTGTTTGATTGACAGGTGAAGGGCTGTGTCCAGCGCCTCTAGCGGCCATGGCTACTCGTCCCTGTAGCTTGGGAGCAAGCCTCATTTTTCATGATTTCAGAGCACTCTTTAGAGAGGCTTTATTTACTGTAGTAAGCAAAATGTAAGTGTGATAAATGAAAACTCCGTCCACTATTCGTTTGATCCTCCTATGATGTGCGTTTCTCTGTAGCGACAATAATATTCCTCGGTCAATTTGATTAATTATTACTAACCTTACTAACTCAACTTTCAAATCCAGTATGTGAAATAAGTGGTATGTGTTGATGACTCGTATTATGTCAAGCTAAAGTTTCAAGTATTTAGAGTTTAAAAATGTAACTTTAAAATGAGTCAGTTACGCTCAAAACCAAACAAGATTATTACTTATTTGATTACTGGGGGTGACAAAGAAAAGCAAAGGAAAAAAAATGTCTTTTGAAATGATACAAATGATGCTTTTGCGCAATTGTGACTTATTTTAGTGCTGCTACTTGTTTTCCACTCACAACGCTAATGAAATCAGCCCACTGAACATTGCCGCGTGCAGTCAACAGTTCCACTAATGAGCGGACGCAAACAGCAGTGGAGCATGTTGAAAGTCATAAACACATACGTATTTGGGATAAAACCACGAGTGACACCGGCGCCCGGCTGAGAGTGTCCTGGCGAAGGAGGGAAATTCATGCATTATTCAAGGAAAAGCTGCAAATGTTAGTGCTCCTTTTCCTTGTTTCAGCACGCATTTCTTCCATTTGTCTTGTGATGCTAAATTTTTAACGTTTTCTCCTCCACATCGCATTGATGTTGCATATAATTACCGAGTTTACAGCAAAATCGTTTCTGACACCACAGTGTTCATAAATTAGAATACTTCAGATATGGAAAATTCAGTGGGGAATTCCGGCACTTGGAGGTCTGAAAGCGGACTAAATATTATATGCAGTGCCCTGCAAATGTGACAAAATCATTTGAATTAGCAGAAAAGACGTGAGCGTTAATTGAAAACTCTTGGTTTATTTATAGATGTTAAGGAAGCTGCTTGTGTTTTCAAGAGCAGGACGCCTCTTCCACAAACACGACACCATATCCCGCCCAGAAAAAGAGCAGGAAAGGCTGAAGTGCCTGTGTGATTTATTTATTTTTACCCAGACGGATACTCAGAGGTTTATACAGATTTTGCCATTTGGAGGCTGAAATAATGGATGGAGTGCTCATCCATTTTTAATTCCACCATGTTGTGTGAAGGGTAAACATGTTGTTTGAGATGTCTTTTCTCTGTTGAACTGTGTTTTGTCATTATGAGACTGCGTGTTGGGAGCAAAAACTAGTCACGAAAGTGCTTCAAGTGTATTGGAACTAGTCTTGATGATTATTCCTGAAAGTTGCTTAAAAAGGCCAAAGTCAGCTGGGACAGGCTCCAGTTTTACAGGTTATAGAAGATGGATAAGTAATAGAAAAAAATGTGGCTTCTGCTTAACAGAAGATAAGCATTCAAGTCAAAAGATGGCCATTGTTACCCCCCTCCTGTCCCCCCAAATACAATGTGATAGTCAAACAAAAGGGATCTTTCCTGTTTTCCAAAGAAAGCCCTGTGACGAATACACGCCTCTATCTGGACACAGACACAAGTCCACAGATCCCCAGATAATTTCCCATTTTAATAAGTCATAATTGCGCAAAGGACTGTGCTGTGCAGCCCTTGAAAATGAAATATGTTGCATCGGGGCCTGATGGTAAAGGATATTGCTTGGCGTTCATACATAATTGAGCAATCTTGAATGTCAAACCAGTGGGGGAAAATGCAGCAGAAGCAACAGAACACCTCACCACAAATCTACTCGGCCTCCTTTGCTCTCCCGGGCTGCCAGCAAGGAGGAACATGTGTTCTGTGGTGTGCCAATGGGCCCGCGTGCATGAGGTGTACGCTGACAGCTTTTAGGGGAGGTCTCCTTGCTTACTAACATTTACAACTACTAAATTTTCACTACTACTACAACTAACATTATGTCCACTTTTTTTTTTTCCACCATCCCTTTTGGAATTATTAATCCTAATTTTTGCTGAGAACAAAGTCATTGAAGTGACCAAAGATGTAATAGTTCTAACAGTAATATTTAATCAGATTAAGATTCAAGCAATGACTAAAAAAACTGTTGTGACTTTTAAGAGGACCCATTAATACATTTTGTCATCTTAGAGATATTACAGTATATAGTTAAGTTGTTTCAAACTCTAAATATTAAATATAAATGAAGACTTTGCATGTATATGTTAACTACTGTTAAACCCCAAATGTTTTGTGTGAAGCTATAAATAGTGAAATAATATACAAATAAAATGTCAGTAACTGGGTGTATCAATGTCAAAACTTGAAGAAGTTAATATGGGTAATTGTGGAACTGAGAACAGTAACTTCAGCACAGACAGGATGAGAATTGTCCTGGCTGCCCCACTAACATTACAGACCACCAAAGGCTGTTGTCTTGGGTTGCCATGACAATGACCCAGGGCCTATTCTCCATATTAGAAGTTGATGGAATGATTTGGAAGCAGTTTTTATAAAGACACTTTGATACATTTTTTCACTTAAAAGAATGCTAAGTAATGTTCATGTGTGTATGTGTGCGTGTGTGTGTGTGTGAGTGTGTGTTGGATGTCTACCAGGAAGAAGAGGCCAGTCCGTAAACATATATTACAAGTTTACTATTGTAAGTGAAGTGAAATAAACACAACTCAGGGATGGGCTCTTTTTTAGATCTGCCCCTCCTCCTCACAGATGAATGAGCCTCTGTCTCCCTGGCAAAGTGCAAGCCTGATATTTTTGATGGTTATTTTTTTTTTGTTTAATGTGTTGTACATGTTTTATATAGCATATTTCCATGCTCTACCTTTTTGCATGTTCCTATGCAGCTGTTATTGATGCCCCTGGTTCTCGTATAATATGCCTCTCCTGGTGTAGTGCGTACCATTTTCGCATCTTGACAGTAACAAGAAAATGCATGTATGGAAATGGACTTATTTGTGTTACACTCTGCTCACTAAGCTCTTCTTCAAATAATCTATGTAACACTGTAAAAGACTTGCCTTAAGAGAGGTGAAAGATAAACAATGCACAGCTTTAGCTTTAAACGACTTTTATTTTATCCCGCATTAGCTGTATGACAAATTACATCTCTTTCTAAAGCTTTTAAGGAATGTTTCTCGGGCCCCTGAACGGGGGTGGGGAGGGGAGGCACAAGGGGACAAAGTGTGATATTGATAAGAATGGAAGGTGCCGAGAAATGTACTCCAGCGTAATGTGCCTTTACGATGGCCTTTTTCATTTAGGCTGACTGTCTTTTATGATTCAATTTCTCAGGTGGAGCATGACATAATAGAACTGAGGCAGGGAAGTGAAAAGAGGGAACACTGGTGAAACGAAAAAAAAAAAACCCACACAGACTCTCAGGAATTAAATTTCTAGCAAAATAGTTGGTTGTAGAATGAATGCGTTACACTGAAAACATCTTGGAGAGTGGTGGTGATAATAAGCTGCAACCCTCCTCTGACAAGATTCACTCCTCATTAACAATTTGCACATTTTGGGTTTAGCTGCATACTTATTAGCTTGCTATCATATTGGCTTTGTGTGGGATCTCAGGAGAACAGTAGGTTTTCTTTCAAAGAATTAAATTGAACACAGGGAGCTCGAAGTTAAACCATTTAGCACTGTTTTTTCCCTGCTAACAGTTAATTCGTAATAAACTCAAACAAGCAATTCGAACAACTGTTAATGGAAAGAAAAGCTGACCAATACCATACAACCAAGTAAGGAGGACTTTCTGGCCAGGAGAGGATGCCAGCCCGGAATGTAAATGCTGAGGCTAATGAGTAAATGGGGGACCACTGTGTGAGGAGTTCAGCACACTTGGCCACGGCCAGGCCCGAAACAAAAAGAAAGAGGTGACACAAGATACAGAACAGCAACGATGTCAAAATAAAACAGAACCAAAAAAGATTCACAACCCTTCTTCTTCTTCTGTCTAAGTTGAGTTTTCCTTCTCTCCACACGTGTTTGCCAGCACTTTGTTCTTAAGCTCCAGATGAGACAGGAATGTACTTTTTTTTCCTCAATGGATCATCTGTTGCAGTATCTCACAATGCTTCTTTTCACGACATGTTTTTGCATTGATCGAGTTGATTTCTTCAATGGTCTTTTGTTGATTCAACATCGATACAGCATTGGTCTGTGAGTAGGCCTAAAATATAAACTTGTAATGGAATACCACATCCATCCATCCATCCATCCACCATCCATCCATCCATCCATCCATCCATCCATCCATCATCCATCCATCCATCCATCCATCCATCCATCCATCCATCCATCCATCCATCCATCCACTTTCTTCCAGTTTAACCCTGAACTGGTTGCCAGCCAATCGCAGGGCACACATAGACACAACCAGTCGCACTCACAATCACATCTAAGAACAATATAGAGTCTTGACTTAATCCAATTTTTGTGATGTGGGAGGAAACTGGAGTTCCTGGAGAAAACCAACGCAGGCATGGAGTGAACACACCACAAAGGTGTGGCTGGGATTTGAACCTGGTCCTCAGAACTGTTAGACACACTCTCTAACCAGTCGTTCCACTGCCCAAGCAGCCAGCAGAGAAAATACAATGTACGGTGAGGAGAAATTGTCAACTTTAAACTGGAAATACAATCACTACTTTGAACTTCACGGAAGAGGACAGAGGTGGGTAGTAACGCGATACTCCATTGCATTTACTCAAGTCACATTTTTGAGGAATTGTATTTGTCAGAGTAATTTGCATACACTGTCCTTTTTACTTTTACTTGATTCGTGATGAGAAGAAGGAACGATACTTTTACTCCGTTACAATGATCGACATGCTGTGCACTACTTTTATTTATCCATTCATGACTTCCCTGTAGAGTGCCTGTTTTGCCAATCAAATGGGATCACCAGTGTCATTTGACTCCAATTCATCAGTCAGATGACACAAGAGAGTCACATGACCTGTACATCATTGAACCAATCAAGATGATTCATTCACTCACACGAACACACACAGTTGCCTTCATGGACCCTTTGCTGCCGTCTATCTATCTATCTATCTATCTATCTATCTATCTATCTATCTATCTATCTATCTATCTATCTATCTATATCTATCTATCTATCTATCTATCTATCTATCTATCTATCTATCTATCTATCTATCTATCTATCTATCTATCTATCTATCTATCTATCTATCTATCTATCTATCTATCTATCTATCTGTCTATCTATCTATCTATCTATCTATCTATCTATCTATCTATCTGTCTGTCTATCTATCTGTCTGTCTGTCTGTCTATCTATCTATCTATCTATCTATCTATCTATCTATCTATCTATCTATCTATCTATCTATCTATCAGTTAAGAGTATTTAAAGAATTGTACTGATAATGGTGTGCTTGTTTACATTAAGGTGGGGTTTGGGATTTTGGCATCTGCTCAAAGTGGCTCCTTTAATGTGGCTTCAACCACCAATACACTCATATTTAAGTTATTTTTTTCATGTTGATGACATCATTCTGTAACTCGTGTTGGATAGATTACCAAGTAATGGTTACAGTTAAGACACGTTTTTTTTTTGTACTGTGTTAAGTGATATTCCTGCAAATGACAGCTGCTGAAGGTAACTAAAATTTTACTTTTTTCTAATTTAGTTACTTTTGATATCAAGCAATCAATAATGTAGCTAAGGTACTTTTTCAAGGTAACTGTGCCAACACTGGCCCTTCACCATCCCCTCAGACTAGAGCTCTCCCAGCGGGTCTTTGAGCAGCAATAGAGGTAGCCTCCTTGGAAGGAAGGTGAAATGTGATCAAAGACTACCTGAACAGTCTTGTTGCGACCAATTCAATGCCCTGAGAATGCAATGACCAGGATGAATGGCAATATTCATGGATATGTTGTATGCAATGGAGTCTCAGAAGTCAAAACAAAATTTTGTGGGAAAACAGGCCTCTAAAATGACTGCACAACTTCCATCCATCCATCCATACATCCATCCACCCATCCATTTTCTGGGCCACCTATCCTCACAAGGGTAGTAGGATTGGGAGCATAACTGCACGAAAATGCTATAATTCCAAAAATCCAATATTATGGTCATCAGTTACCTTGAGTTTACTGCAGTGTGTCTGAAAAAAATTAAATAAAATTACATTGTTGGAATGTACATGAGATAAAATCCTATCAATCCTTCTGGCCTAAAAGCAAGCACCCCTCACTGATGAAATGGTTATGGTTTTTGTTGCAAGACCTGAACATGTTTTTATGAAACATATGAGAGGAATGTTTTCATTCTGATCTGCACTGTGTGATGCTGATATTGATACGTTTAAAAGCCTCACTCACATCGCCACGTACAACAAAGCATCATTTTTCTGTCTCGCAATAAGCAATTGCGGCTTTATCCTCAGGCACATAAAAGGCTTTATAAGGGTGCTTACAGAGAGACTCCAACAGAATTGGGCTTTTTGAATCTGTTTGAATGATTTTAAAGGCAGGGCTCAAGGCTATGATTTTTCTAATTTATTGCCTTCCGCCTCTTAGTTCGGATTGATGTTTTTTTGTGTGTGTGTGTGTGTTTTATCCCCCCAATGGCTCCCTGCTTTTATGGCATCATCTTGTGTCCAGAGATGTGGCTCCCCAATAAAGAGCCTTTTAACTTTGGTCACATTTCTGTAACAAATAAAAATCAATAAATAAAAGAAGAACAAGACAAAAAAGAAAATGAGGAGAAACTGATTTGAAATGAAGAGCATATGTGATACAAATGCTCATAACTGTATGCCATTGTGCTCTTCATACATTGAAACTCGTGCAAGGAGAAATTCCACTGAGTCGCAGTGTCCTCGCGTCGCAAGTGTCGCACGGGGTCGCCGTCTAAACAAAGACGGCGGCCAGCATCCGGAAGGAGCGAGGGGGACAGGTTGGGCACAACAACAGACATCCATTTTAATTAAATGCTACACAGTCCCACTCGTAGGCCTTAATACAAGCAGGCTTACTGCAAAGATCTCATTTAGGACAAACAAGATGACTGCATCTTTCTCTCACTATCAGCCGCAGCCCTCGCTGGGATGTCGGCCTGTAAAATGACTGATGTTTGTAAAAAGCGACAGTTGTGCCTGCTAAGCACTTCTGCAGGGACGCTTGTGACTTTTTATGTGCGGGTTCATAAACTCCCAGACTAATGCACTCTGACACTCTGTTTTGATATCATTATGCAGTTGTACTCATCCCTTTTTTGAGGGGAAAAATGCAAGTACTTTGAAAGTCGAAATTCATAAATACATTTATGTCAAACTGCACTTAATATTGATTTTGTTAGTGTACAGATTCAATAATAAGGTACAGAGTGCATGAATATTTAAATATAATCTTCATTTCTGCATGTCCTAATGGCTTTTCTCCTCTACACTCAATTTAAACACAATTTGAAAATTGTAATGTATTGAAAATAACTAGAATTCAGCAATAAATCATTGCAGGTCCCTTTTAAGATAGTCCAGTATTAGTCTCCAAGGGGACGTGCACAATTAGATTTCGTTTCGCAAATATCCTTCCAACTATGGAAACTATTTTCAAAGCCTATGCACAAATGGAGAAAAGCCTAAATGGACTTCATGACAAAGAGGAAGAGGCTAGCCAGACATGTCAAAGGTCAAATGATCTTCACAATGTAACCTTTTTTTTTCCCCTCTGCAACCAACAAGAAGGCTGTTATTGTTAGCAGCTAATGGCTCAAAGTAAAACCAAGAATGATGTGTGGCTCAAGCTGGTGCAAATGAATGAATACATGTGTAATAGGCATGCGGAGCCTTAGCGTGCAATCCATATGATGGCCATCAATAATTCATTCTTGACTTTGGCCTTTTGGGAGGCATTAAGGTAATATGAAGAGCAGCCGGGCAAAATGCTTTGAGAATCCTTTCTAAGCGGGATGCATTGTATCATTCAGTTCATTCAACTTAACAGTGAGTTTAATCAGTTTAGAAAGTTTTTATTGGGTGTGATTACAACCAATTGTGTGACAAACACGTTCATATATTATATGTTTTATTTAAGTAATCGTTAAACGATAGAACAAAATGAGGCTCCTATGGAGTTGATGCTGTGGGATATTAACAGCTGGTTATAGTTTGTTGAACTTCGTCTCTGAGAATTTTTACCACAACAACTTCCAATTTGGTGATGAGGCCATTTGATTTGTCCCCACATTTCAATGTCCATATGGCTGTGGTTTGTTTGGAAAATTGCTCTCATATGAAAACTGAAGAAAAAAAAATCATTGTTTTAGCTTAGAGGAAGCCACAGTTTTATTTGCAGCTCCTCTTATGTGTAGACAATATATAGACTGAAGTCTTCCAGCAGTTTGACTCCTCAGCCCTGTGATTACTCCACCCCATAATATGTAAAGGTGGCCCAATGGTGGCGGCTAATAGCCTCCCTGTCCCTATAAGTTATGGATGTAGCCTTTTGTGCTGCGGGGTCATACATAAAGGCCCCCCCTTTTTAATTCCACTCACCCATGGCCAGGCTAAATGGCTGATGGAGGAATTGAAGGCCCACTTTTATTCCAGTGCGCACACACTTTGTTTAAAAAAAAAAGCTTGTTGTTAGCGCTCTGTTTGTTCTCACTCATTGCTCTACAAAAATATTTCCACCAAATATGGTTCTCTAATCTTTCTATGTAGCATTCATTCATAAACAGCAACAATGCGTCCATGCTTGTAATTGACCCCTCCGTACAGGGCACTTAACCACGCCTCCTGAAGTGATGTCACGCCACGTGCGCTGACGTAAGACAAACAAATCGTAAAAAAATGGCAAATACAATACAATACAATACATTGTTATACGTGCAGATGCCATGCTTCTGATTTCATTCAATCATTCACATGTAGCAATGTTATGCTAGCGGAGAACGTCTCATTCATTTATACGAGACGTGTATTAAAAATCAAATATAGGGCATATCTTCGTGCAAACACAGTCTGGTTAAGCTTCGGCTGTGAGCCAGCAAGAAACCGACACGTTTGTGCAGTCCGATCATCGCTAAATAACGCTCAACAAAGAATAAGTGTGTCAATCGTTCACACGTAGCGGTGTTATGCTAGCGGAGAACGTTTCATTCATTTATACGAGACGTGTATTAAAAATTAAATATGGGGCATATCTTGGTGCAAACACAGTCTGTTAAGCTTCGGCCGCGAGCCAACAAGAAATCAATATGTTTGTGCAGTCCGATCATCGCTAAATATCGCTCAACAAAGAATAAGTGTGTCAATCGTTCACACGTAGCGGTGTTGTGCTAGCGGAGAACGTCTCATTCATTTATACGAGACATGTATTGAAAATCAAACATAGGGCATACCTTCGTGCAAACATATCCGTTCCGGTTGATATTAGATGGATTTAGTTTAGTCTTCCACAAAGTTTCATCCATCGAAAGCATTTTTCGTACTGGGTCTTCGGTTTTGGAAAGGGTACAAATCGAACTCCACCATCTAGCCTTTCAGGATACCTGTCGTCACTATTACAAAGTCCATGACGACACCTCTTAACCATATTTTTTGTTAAATAACCCAAATACGCGATAAAACACTAACTAAACCTATACTGGACCATGCAATGTTGTCTGAGAAAATGGCGCGAGCAAAAACGGGCTTTGGTTTATGCAGATCTCTGGCCTCTGATTGGTCAGTGACGCGGATTGCGCAATATCCACTGAGGGGTCAATTACAACTCAGAAGTGGGACCAAGTCACTGCTTCTACAACTCACAAATGAGTCTCAAGTCTTTGCCCTTAAGTTCCGAGTCAAGTCCTGAATCGAGACAGGCAAGTCCTGTGTTTTCCGGTTTCCTCCCACATCCCAAAAACATGCAACATTATTTGGAGACTGAATTCCCCCTGGGTGTGACTGTGAGTGCGACTGTTGTCTGTCTCCATGTGGCCTGCGATTGGCTGGCAACCAGTTCAGGGTGTACCCTCCCACCTGCCCAATGACAGGTGGAATAGGCTCCAGCAGTCTCGTGACCCTTGTGAGGATAAGCAGGTAAGAAAATTGATGGATGGATGGATGTAATAAAATGTCAATCAAGGAAGTTATTGGAACCTCCTAATTTAACTATGAGCACCCCTGCCATGGAATGCAAATGGTTTCTCAGTGTTTTGGTCAAAACACAGTAGTCTTTTCACATCAGGTCAAGTCAATGGGTTCAAGTCCAAGTGACAAGTCACAAGTCACTGCTGTCCGAGTTGAGTTGTAAGTCTTTTTAAAATATTTCAAATATTTCAAAATATTGTCCAGTTAAGTCATAACTCATCAAATTCATGATTCGAGTCCAACTCATCTGACTCGAGTCAACACCTCTACTTCAACTTCATTTGTAAAAAAATTTAAATCTTTTTAATCTTTGAAGGGAGTGATAAATTCCATCTTTGTCTTTTGTCTTTGTGTATGAAGAAAAACATTCCACTCATGTTTTGATATGGTATTATGATTGAACTATCTCAAGGATCAATAATTATAGAACGCTTTACACACTCCATTATTGCTGAATATCAGCCTTTCTTGAGGGGGTGGCCCCGTCTCTTGCAAGTGAACCACCCTTCACTGTGCCCCCTATACTGCTGTGAAAATGGGAGCTATGGAGTCTGTTCCTGTTATGACAAGGGGTGGAGCGAGGGTGACTGCAGTTTGAACCATGAATAATACTAATCATATTTGAAAAAAAAAAAAAAAAAAACAACACCATTAACGAGAAGCACACATGGGCTCATACAAGGCAGTACAGACTAGCTGCTCGTGTGGAGGCAGCACTTCATGGACTTGTTTACGAAATTATACTAGTTAATTAATTTTAGGATCCTTCTACGTGGCGCATGCAGTGGACAGTGGCCCGTTATGAATACTGTAGGACATTAGGAAATTATATTGTTGTTTCCACTTTCCACGCAATAAAAGCTTTTAGAGAAACACTGTCGATAACATGTATTACAACAACCTGGTGGTTGTGCACATTTTTAAATGCATAACATAATTTTACAGCCTAACTCTGTTGGGCAAACGCTGTTTACTAAATGTTGCAGAAGTTGATTCCAAGCATTTCTGCATTCAATTTTTTTTGTTCCTGGAGTAGATGATTAAAAATTTATAATTCATTGTAATAGAGTCATTTCTGTCGCTTTTCATATTTTAATCCAGTTTCAACGAAAACACAGTAGATTAATCAAATATGACAGAACATACTCTTAATGTAATCATGTGGGGGGGATATGAATTGCAAATGTCTCACTGACTGAAGTAGTACCCTAACACACACACACACGCACACACACCAATGTATTTCCATTAATGTTACAAAATAAAATAATCATGACCATTCCATGTTGGAATGAATGACTTGCAAATGCGGGGGAATGTTTTAGATTTTGGTTTGTGTGAAACCCTGAAATGCGGAAGCTGCACATTAAATTGTGGCACGGTTGACAAAAGAATGGAGATGAAAGTTGAGCAGTGAATTCTTCTCAATGATCTCTTTTCTTTCTAGAACAAGGATTATTCTTAATTTAGCTGAAACTACCCCCTTGCTGACTTGATAGACAGCTTGGAGCCTAAGCGTTGCAGACATCCCATCACCCGTGATCCACCTTTGAGAAACGTGGACACAAAAAGGGTCAACATTTGCTAAAAACTGAAATGCAGGTGCCAGGGAGTCAGTTCATTAATGACATCCTGCAGTAATTATAATCCATTATGAACAAACGGGCGCTATTAGAGACGCACACGGTTCCATTTACGGACAAAAATATCTCATCAGCACTGGAAAGTTTTCCTTAAAGAGACTGGGAATGAGCATTCTGCAGACATTGGCTTGAAATAGAGAGGCACCTTTCAAAACAAGTCAATATCCAGCAGAGAAGAAAGAGGTCCTAATTAGATTCATTTGCTTCTTGGATCAATGTTTTCCTAGGGATGTGAGTTATAAAGTCAGAGTGGAGCATAAATAATCAAAAACAAATAAAGATGTGTGTTTGGAGAAATATGGCTGATAGTGCTCATAAAATCTACGCCCAGTGAGCAAAAGCAAAATGAATATTTAAAGATGGGAAGGAAGGAAATAGCTTAGGAAGACGAAAAAAGGAAAAGGTGGAGGTTTCTAAAAAGGGGCTGACCTTGGCCGGCAGAGTGGTGGAATCCTTTAGAGGGTACCTTGGCCATACTTAGTGAAATGTAGATAATTTGTTAATGTCACGCACTTGTTGGAAATGGCAGATAAATGGATTCCAGCCATTATTTTCCTGCCTAAGTGAAGTGAAGGAGGAAACGCCGTGGAGAGGACAAACCAAGTTATGACTGATAAGTGTCTAAAAGCTAATGAAGGCTGCCTAGGCCAAGGTCAATGGCCAAGAGTGAGATGCTATGTGCTGCGGCATTGTCCCACCGCTTAAATATAGAGGAAATATACATTGAGCTTTTGACACCTTGAAACATAGGAGCGACTTGTATATGAAATATGGCCATGTAATGGCTTTTTAATGATGGCCTCCGAGCCCACTATTCTGGCCTGAGATTGGAAATCGGAGGTGAACCTTGATATCACTGCGCTAAGTGCTTGTAATGCACCGTAACTTCTGGCCACCGCGTTGAGGGAGACAGTCCAGGCCGGCAGATAAATGCCCCTCTAGTGGACAGGGCCTCGGCTGGCAGGAGGATATGGCACTCGCCATGACTTCCTCTGTGACCGGACACCAGCTGATTTGTAGCTTCGCGCACGGGCAACCCAATACGGGACACAGTATCGGAGCAAAAGTCTTTGCCCAATTTTCTGTGCAAAATCAATAAGACCCACTTGTATACTACAGTGGCTCATCCCCAAAAGCAATATATTTTAGAGTTCGGCAAAAATTTTGATGAAAAATATGCCCCCGATGTGCATGTAAGAATATTACGTGGATCTCACTAGACCTCATGTCAGTCAACGTTAAAGGATTTTACCTGTGTATATCTTTTTTAAACTAACCATTTTCTCAAAGGAATAACATAAGAGAATCAGAAAAGCCCATCTAAGTCTTGTTCATGACCACATACTTTTGTGTGGTTTAAGTGTCTCAGCAAAGCCTATTAGAACAGCTGAAATTTATTTGGGGTTAATCATATAATTGGTTAGTTATGAACACAGCCACATTCCCAGTTCTATGATGGTTTGCACACTTGCGTAACCACATGATTTCACTTCATTTTTTATGTTGATCTCCCCTCGTGAAAAGCTTCTAGGACGTGTAAGGAAGCCGGTGCATATATTGCCGCTTCGCAACCCAGAACCTAATTACTCCTTTCCATTTCATTACATTGTTGACTCAGTGATACATAGATACTTGGATATTTTAGATACGTATTGTGTATCGCAAACACCTCTTCAGGCTCTGAGCGTGGCTGACATGAAAGAATGCAGGCGATGTTGTGTGTTGGCGCCGGTATTTGGGTACAAGCAGACCTCTGGCTGGACTTTCAGTTTGGACTTCCGTAATCCAATCGCTGAGTGAATAATTACAAAATAATAACACGCTGTGCATCATCATCCTGGCTCCATCAACGAGTGTTGCTTCCCTCCACCACTTGTGTGCTTAATGTCCTCTAAAGACCCATATTACACCCCAATTAGATGGCACTCTTGTTTCCTTACATCAAGGGCTTGACTTGACTACCTCGTCACCCTCCCTTGGCCTAATCAATTTCATTACTCCAGTTAAAGCCCAGCCCTGGAAAGCAGTGCCCTTAAACTTCAGCTCCTGCTTTAATCGATCAATAGTCCACGTGCCTGCCAAGGTTCCATTTAAAATTCATTTATTTTAAGCCATCATATAAAACAAGACAGCGCATCGATGCGGCCCCACTTTGTTTTATTTGAACGAGGGTTTCCACAGCGACACTCAAATCCACTCTGTTTTTTGTCACGCTGCTGGGAAGATCCATTACAGTAGGTCACATGCTCTATGTTGCTTTAGTACAGGTAAATAAAATGAGTGTGTATAGGACACTCAGCAAAAACTATGAAGGGCTCTATTTTTTGTGGACAGTGCAATTGCATGGGAGTGCAGAAAACTGCACAAAAACCCCCCCCCACAAGGCTTGCTGTGTATGTTTGCCAATTTTGGAGATCAGTTTATGACAAGCTGGGCGTATCAGCACAAAAGCGGTTATGCCCTTGGTGATGTCCCTGCTGAGGTGAGAATTTGGTGGTAAAAAATCGCTGTAAAAATATGCCTGCTCATTGCACGTCTACATTTTGGCGCAGCTGGTGAATGCGATTTTAGCGAATTTGATCGGAGCCACATACCTGCATCTCCATAGTCATGTCATTATCTAGCATGGTATCTTATTTCAGTGCTAAGGTGATGACACCCAGCCCTATATCAAAACAAAACAGATCCCCTACCCAGCCCCATCCTCACCCACCCTCACCACCTGCCTGGAAGAGATATAGGCATGGATAAGTTCCTTCAGCTGAACAGTTCATAAATGGAAGCCATTCCCCTTGGGACCGCACACCAGACCCGGTCATCCTCCATCATCAGCATCCTTTTTTCCAGCAATAACATTTTCAGTCAGCAACCTCGGTGTTGGACCCTCAACTGACTACTCCAGGCCCACGGCATCACTTCAGAAACTTTACATGAGTGCTCCACACTGACTCCCGCGGATTCTGAAAAGCTACTCCACGCCTTCATCTTCTCCGTTCTGGACTACCGCAACACACTTCTCATCTGGATCCCAAACAAGAACATCCAGCAGTTGCAGGATAGACAGAACAGTGCTGGCAGGTTCTTGTTTGTGCGGAAGTATGACCAAATCCATCCCAGTCTTAAATCCCTCCACTGGCTCCCATCCAGTACCAATACCAGTGGTATCCCACCAATGCCTTCATGGCACTGTCCTCCTTTACCTGTAGTAACTATTCGCCCGTATTCCTCCACACGCCACCTCCACTCTGGACAGGTTTTCTCCAGCCTTTGAGGATGAGGCTTCGCTCAATAAGCGACCACAAATTTTGCACAGCTGCTGCCAGTCAAAGGGCTCCACAGACTGTGGATGCGTAAAAATAAATAAATAAATAAATACATGAAATAAAACACACCTTTCTAGAAAAGCCCTTTGTTAGAAAATCTTTTTCATTCTTTGTATTAACATTTCTTTGAATTTGTGCCTCACTAAATTTAGATATATCTCAAGATCTATCTACATATTTTAATGTTACACTTTCAGATCATTTGTTTACGTAAGACGTTTTATTAATAAAATTCATTATTATGAATGTGACTGATTATGATGATGATTAATACTATCATTATTATATTCTGTTTCATAGCATTGCAATGCAAAGGTAATCTAAACAAAATCCAAGATTTTTTATTTCTGATCAATCAATCCATCCATTCATTTTGTTTACCGCTTATCCTCACTAGAGTGGCAGGCGTGCTGGAGCTTATCCTACCTTTCATCAAGTGAGAGGCAGGGTTGAGCCTAAACTGGTCACCAGCCAATCCCAGGACACATATAAACCATTCACACCCTTTGGCAATTGACCCCTCCATACAGGGCACTTAACCACGGCTCCTGAAGTGACGTCACGCCACGTGCGCTGACGTCAGACAAACAATTAGCAAAAAGGGCGGCGCAGCAAGAAAAGAATAGAGCGAAAATGTCCGATTTACCGGCTGATTTCTCACTCGCATTCTTAGCTAATAGTGAAATATCGTTGAAAAGCAGACAGCAGGGCTTCAAGTATTTTAGCGAGGGGGATTTCAATGGTATTTACATGCATATCGACGGAGAAACCATTGATATTAGCGCGACATCTTTCCAGAGTCAGAGGAAGACCGAGAAGCCACATAATATAATATATTATAACCCAAAGACGAATTTGTCATTGACAGTTTCCTATTTTCGTGTTACAAATCACACTTGTGTGCAGAATCTGTATATGTATCTGTATAGCCGTTTGTGAACCACCGTATGAAGGAAAAGAAGGCGAGGCTTGATTTACGAGCTGTTTCTCTCGTTTTCTTTGTGTAATGTCACGCGCTCCCCTCAATAATTACTCTTGAATTAGTGCCGAACCTACGTAAGTCCCGACCGAGTACGACAATCACTACTTTAGTGTCCTCAAACATCCTTCCTTCAGTCTTGGTGTCTCGGTGCACGTCGAAAGCTTTTAGGACTGCTAGTCTGGTTTAGCCTAGCTCACCGCCCAACAGGCACACGTTTGTGTAGTCAGATCATCGCAAAATATCGCTCAACACAGATCAAGTGTGACAATCATTCACACGTAGCTATATTATGCAAGCGAAGAACTGCTAATTCATTTATATGAGACATGGATTGAAAATCAAATATAGGGCATACCTTTGTGCTAACACAGTCCGGTTTACCCTAGCCGCGTAGCCGTGAACAAAGCAACACGTTTGTGCAGTGAGATCATCGAAAAATATCGCTCAACACAGATCAAGCGTGTCAATCATTCACACGTAGCTACATTATGCAAGCGAAGAACTGCTAATTCATTTAAGTGAGACATGTATTGAAAATCAAATATACCTTACCTTCGTGCAAACATATCCGTTCCGGTTGATGGATTCAGTTGATCATGCGGTCTTACACAAAGTTTGATCCATCAAAGACATTTTTCGTACTGGGTCTTCAGTTTTGGAAAGGGTACGAATTGAACTCCACCAACTAGCCTTTGAGGTTACCTGTCGTCACTATTATAAAGTCCGTGACTACACCTCTTAACAATATCTATTGTTAAAGAACCCAAATACGCAATAAAACGCCAACAGAAGCTATACTGGACCACCCAGCGTTGTCTGAGATTTGAGTCTGAGATTATGCAGATCTCTGGCCTCTGATTGGTCAGTGACGCGGATTGCGCAATTTCTACGGAGGGGTCAATTTAGAGTAGGCAGTTAACCGTGGAAGGAAACTGGAGTACACGAAGAAAACCCACACAGGCAGAGGGAGAATATACAAACTTCAACCATGTGAGGCCGGATTAGAACTCAGGTCCTAATAAATAGATGTGCTAATCAGTTGTCCAAGGTGCCACCCTTCTTCTTCATCTTCTCGTTATTTTTTTTAAAGTTTTCAATGTCAGGATGCCATATCATTCTGCTTGGGTCATACTGTATTTGTGAGTCTGACTACTGTAATATCATTGCCTTACCAGCCATGAACCTTCGTGCACATCACACCAACAGCAAATTGCCAGATGATTAATGTTTGTGCTTTTTTATGGTGGAAAATATATAAGGTAATGTTCTTTTTCTTCTTCTGGCTATGCCAGTGTCGAGTTATATAGTGTGTTTATATGCCATTTCTCAGTCACTAATGCTGACAATACTGTTCACCCAATCGTGGGTCGAGAAACGTGGTTGGAGTTTTTTCAAGTCGTCCAAATATTACGTTGCAGTAGTGTGTAATTTCACACTTTCTGGTCAGCCAGGCACTCCACAGAAACAAATATTGTATGGTAATGCAACCCATTTTAAAGTCACTTTTCATATACCTGTCCCATTTAAGGAAAATGGAAGCAATAACAGACTTTTTTTTTAATTAGGCTGAGAATAAAATGAAATGGAAATCAAGATAAATGCTCAAATACGAAGGTACATCGCAAAACCAAGAAGGGAGGCGAACTGTTGAACATAACATTAGAAATGATAGCTAGGGAGAAGTAAATCAATGCAAGTATCCGTATCCAGGAAGCATCTTACCAGCACTTGGAAAAATCCACAAAGAATTTTGAATAGCAATGGGAAAATCTACTCTCTCAAGAAACAAAAGTATACTAAGATCACAAGGACCACCCAAAGAACGAATAATGACACTCATTAAATGATTAGTCTGGACTGTGGCCTCGTATGGATCAGAGACGTGGCCGATGATGCACTGAAGATGTGGCTTTGGAGAAGGATGTTAGGCGTGACATAAAGATGACGACAACAAATGAAAGTGGACTACAGGAAGTTGGAGTGAAACCAGAACTGCTGCAAACATTGAACGCTCGCAAAAGAGCAGCTAGGACACTTAGGAAGGGGACACACTGTAGTTTCTATCCTACAGTCACCAAAGAAACACTAGTAGGGAAATGGGGAAGAGGAATAAGAAGAGCTACACAACTGGGATGGCACAAGATAAAAGGTGATGGAGAATATCAAACCTCTACGAAGACCTGCCCAGTTCGGTAAAGCGGTGAGGGAAAAAAAGGAAGAGAAGAAAACAGATTTCAGCATTCCTTGTAAATGTTAAGATTCCATTTGCCCGAGTATGCAAACACTGAGAGATAAGAACACGAAAAGTATTCATGAATTACACCTATTAACCCCACACCTAAAGTTCTATAGAAGCCTATACACCTCCACACTTTTTTCTTCACAATCCCTCTGTGGATCTTGCAAGTGCGACATCTTATATCACTAGTCGGTAATTAATTCCAATGATTAATGAAATATTCCTAGGCCTGTTTCCTCCATCACACATTTTTACTCGCTTGCTTACTTACGTCTATAGGGGGACCAGGCTTTTACTATACGCAAAATTAAGGTGATTCAATATTTATAAGGGTTCTATAGAAGTTGATTGTGATTGTGCCTTAACCCAGAAAACTTCATTATCATTCACAGCTTGACAAACGCGTGGCATGGATTTAGAAATGTAATGAAGATAATTGACTTGGAATATTGTTACTGTGGTCCCCAATTTACATGAAAGTCCCCCCCTCCCCATGCAACGCCTGAAGTTGTGCGTTTGACTTATTTTGCGACCCTCCGAGACACTTTTTATGTGAGGCGCAAGAGCCTTATTATTTTGTTTGCGTACTTCATGTTGAAGACATCGACTGCGAGTTCACGCTTGAGTCGCCACACAGGCTGCTCGCGTCTCAGGTTGCATGACAGGTGTCAAGACAACCATCGAGTGACTTGTGTGGAGTTTGTTCATTTTGTGCTGCTGGTGAGTCAGTGCGTGACGACTCCACTACAACCACAGGCGGGCTCCTCAGATGCCCACGCACATGAGGATGAATGCACAATCTGACACAGGGCATGTTTTTCTTCCCTTTATCTCATGTACATTTATTATCACTCACAGCACTGGACAAAGCTGGTCACAATTGATGACTTGAATTGTTATGATCATTATTACTATTAATGTCATATCAAGCAATCAAGTTAAAAAAAAGAAAATATATTGGAATTAAACTGAATTCATGTGACATACTGTAGGGTGATATTAGAGGGTTTTATAGAAACTCACCAAATAATCCCATGGGCTTTACAGATACTGTGACCGAAAAACTATTTATTTGATACCCGTGATATCCAGGTGGAGGTCCATGTATGAGTATTGCACTTTGTCTTCCAATTCAGTGGATTAATACAAACTCCAATTCCAATCACAGTGGGTGACAAAAGAAGTTGAGTAATACTAAAAAACCAAAACATTTGATAGGTAAACTAGTTAAGTGGAAACATGTGAGTGCCATGACCCGGTACGAAAGAAGCATCCCCAAAAGGCTCAATTGTTCACAAGCAAGGATGGCGACAAGGGTTACCTCCATGTGAGCATCTGCAGGAATATGTGATCCAACAGTTTAATAAAAACGCTTCTCAAGGTACAATTTCAAGCAATGTAATGCTTTCATTGTCTGCGGTACATCATATTTTCGAAAGATTTAGATGAAGATTTCAAATAAAAGAAAATCTGGCGAAATCGCTGTATGAAACCCAACATTGATCGACCGTAACTTTCGATGGCTTAGGTGGTACTCCGTTTAAAATCCATCCAACCATCCATTTTCTTAGCTGCTTATCCTCACATGGGTCACGGGAAGTGCTAGAGCCTATACCAGTTGTCAACAGGCATGAGGCGGGTTACACCCTGAACTAGTTGCCAGCCAATCACAGGAAACATGGAGACAAACAGCCGCACTCACAATCACACCTCGGGGCAATTTAGCGTGTCCAATTAATGCATGTTTTTGGGATGTGGGAGGAAACCAGAGTGCAGGGAGAAAACCCACGCAGGGTTAGGACAAGAACATGCAAGCTCCACACAGGGGAGTCTGGGATTGAACCCGGGACCTCAGAACTGTGAGGCCAACACTTTCCTGCTGAGCCTCATTTAATATCAGAATTGTGAAAAGGCTATCGGAAACTGTTGTCAGTACACAATTGGTCGCAACATCTACAAATGATATAGATGTGAAAAAGATAAACAACCGCTTTTATGAAACACAAACTTCATTTCTAGACAAGAGATGGACACATTGCATAATGGAGATTTTATGGGGTTTTAATACGCACTGTGTTAATTTGAAGAGTGATGTCGCTTGAGTGGTACACGTGGAACTCCACTTTGATGGGAGAGGCTTTATTTAGCTACATGTTCAAAGGCAATAAAAATTCTCTTTGGTACAATGAGCCTTGCCACATATGACAGAGGCCGCTTGCAGTGGCGCGTTGGCAGCAAGAGGCCCGTCTCTGCGAGTGATTTCTTCCAAAGCTGGCTCAAATGACAGCATCTTGTTTTAATCAGGGATTTTGGCTGTGATAACTGCAGCGAGCGCTGCAAGGACTTGGCAGCCGCTTGCAACGCTAACCGTGGCACTCGTACAAAATACACAAATATTTCCACAGTAATTATGTGTCAAGTCAAACAAGCAATTGAAGGTTCGGGGTGAATGTGTTGGTGGGGCAGCTGAGAGCAAAAAGACCACGGTGAGTTACTTGGACGCACAAATTAGGCCATCAGGCTTTTTTTTTGGGGGGTGGGGCTGGTAAGTGCAACAGACCATGCCGCGCCTGTGAATGCTGGATTGAACAGCATCATGTGGCGTTGCCAGGTCTCGTTTCAATAGAGGAACCGTCATGCAGCATACAAGATGGAGTTCAAAGACCCAGCGGCTGGCCAAAAGGACTAAGCCGTAGTGAGATCATTGGGCTTTTTTGTGGTTTATAAGGCTGATTTACGAAGCAATTTGGCGTCGCCACTCGCGAATGAATCACTGTCATGCAGCGTGGTTCAAAAGCTGCTGGAAAAAGGCGAGATGTCAAAAGAATTCACACTTCTCCCAAACCTTTCAACAGAAACTGCTTAGACCGTGATGTAATGCTCATTTTATTCCTAGAAGGGAAGAACAGAATTTACCATATTAAATACAGATCCATATTTTGAATCTTGAGGTAACATAATGCCTCACTGATCTCGGAGAGTGAGGAGAAGAGGCGCAATTTTACCACACTTCTCAGACAGGTGAGTATTAAAGGCAGTTGATAGATTTGTTTGGAAACAAATTTCAACATTTATGTTGGTCATTAATTACTAAAAATAATGTGGGGACAGACCATTACTGTAGAATTGATTTGTGAAAAAATATTAACTTGAGCATGTTTGGATGTACAAAGTTTCTACGTGGCAGCAGAATGTGTTGGATTTGGATGGTGACCCCGAATAGCTGCTGTGAGTCAAGAGTTTTGTTGGAAGAAAATCGTTCTTGAAGACGGAGGCTGTTACTTGCGTATGTGGAAATCTTTCAAGTATTTTCAACTCCACACAGCCGTCATTCCTCCGTGCTTTTATTTTCCAAGGATTGATAGACTTTTCTTTGTTTATCTGCTTGGAAAAAATGTAATATTGAACTGATATGCCACTTCATTTGCCCCACCTTCACTGACGATTACGGTAGTCTTTTGTTTTATTTGATTTTTTTTTACTGGATTCTGCTCTGTCACCCGGAAAAGAAAAAAAAAAGGAACAATGTAACATTTTATGTCATCTGGTTCCATACAGTTTTAGACCAATTTTACACAGGGAGCCAGGGTGAGATCAGGGGTTTTGTCAGCGGGCATAGTTTTACAATAGAACCACATTCACACTGCCAGAATAATGTCTAAATTGCTTTCCTTTATTTATTCATGGGACAGTACTTATTAATTGTATTAGTTAATCATGGTTTTATTGTAGTCAGTAGATGTTTTTTCATTGCATTCGAAAGCCTAACCAGTGACAAAGTATTTCAAGTCAGCACGTGATCCGCACTGGGGGGATGGGGGGGGGGGGGGTCCAGGCTCAGTGTAAAAATGGTGACTATCCCCCCCCCAAAAAAGGTCCACTGGTTCAGAAACAAGGGATGTTAATTGTGGATCACCTTACTGTAATCGGAATCAGAATCAGCTTTATTGGCCAAGTGTGTAACAAGACACAAGGAATATGACATGAACAGATTAGGTAGCTGTCCATTTTCTTAAAGGAGTCTTAAAATGGATCACCAGCAAAAATTTTTTGAATGGCAAACCAACTGATTGGTCTTTGATCTGATCTCTGGTTATAAATTTCAGCGTGCCACACATTGAGCGCAGAGCACCACTCATAGACCTTCCAGCATAGGGGACAGATATTGTATGATATGACAGAATCGTGTTAAAAAGACTATAAAAGGCTATATAAAGTATATTTATCGGCTATTCCAGCCTAAAGCCAGGTAGCAGTTCTGCTTGACAAATGGTGCATGACAAATGGTTGCTGTATACTCTATGCAACAATATTTGCTAAAATGAAAAAAAAAAAAAAGACTCATGCACAAGACCAGCAAAGCAAATGCATAAATCCATTATTTTGACCAGAATGCCTCGTGGTTTGATTTTATATACTGCAGGTTGGACATCCAATTTCCCAGCCACCTCTAATGCAGCATACAGTAAACCTACTGCTACTTCAACCAAGTTTCAGATAAACTTTAATGAAAATTGTTTAGCTTATCAAAAAGTGAGTACTCGTTAGTGGATCCCAGTGTGTCTTAGTATCGGGAAAGGTTATTTTACACTCGAGCCTGCTCACAAAGATATTGTGTGACCTTCAGGCTCCAAGTATCAGTGCACCTGATTTAAAGCTTGCTTATCCAAACAGGACACCAAGCACTTGTCAATTCAGCGAAAACAATATCCTGCATGCATGCACACACACACACACACACAAACACACGCACACACACACACAAACACACACACACACACACACACACACACACACACACACACACACACACACGCACACGCACGCACACGCACACGCACGCACACACATCCCAGTGTCTTTCAAAAGAGGCTTACACAGGATCAGGAACATGAAAAGTAGGCTCGCACAAATGTGTGCCTGTATGTCAAGTTTGTATTTTTATTCTTCATTTAGTCGACAGGCTAATGGCAAGAATCAGATGCTCGTCAAAGTCTTTATATTCATCTTATTGACGTCACTGTAGGAGGACAGTAAGTGTATTTGTACAGATAAAGTCACGCTTTCAGTTCATGAGCTCTTGTTGGGGCAGATTTAGCATTAGGCAAGCACAGCTTTGTGCATGGGGTCCCGAGATACCCAGCCCCTGCTCCTCTAAATGTCACATTAAAAAAAAAAACAGATTAATAGTCTTCTTATATTTAAAGCATTTATTTTTTTAATCCTAATTCAGGTGCATGAAAAAAAGACAAAACAAAAAAATCCTTAATCAATCATGATCACTTCAAGTACTCCAACTCCATTCTCATTTCATGGACTACATCATCATCATACAGCACAAGAAAATGAAGCTGCGTGTACATAATCCACAACACCTAGAGCCAGACACTCTTGCCAGTTGCAGTAGCACTGCTGTCAGTGTCATCCAAAGAGAAAGCAGTAAAGATGAAGTGAAGAGTGATGGTTTTCTTTTTAATTTTTCTTTTTAATTCTTCTTATCAGATGCGGTACAAGTATTAAGATGATTCAATTTTGAATTTATGTACCATCGGGAAAAAGAGGGAATATTCGGACTCTCTGGAATTCATGACAATAATATTCAGAATCTTTGCAATACCCTGGTGTAGGGTGCCCCATGCGTGGGTATGTCTTGGGCCCCTAAATGACGAAACATGCCCCTGTCTGATGCAAAATTGTCTAACAGCAAAGTTATGTCAATCAATCCAATCTCTGAATCGCTTAGCCTCACTCGGGTCACAGGTGCACTGGTGCCTAACAGAGCTGGCTTTGGGCAAGAGGCCGTGTTTACCCAACACTGGCCAGCAGCCAAACCCCTGGGCACATACAAGCAAACAACCATTCACGTTCACACCTGCATGCAAAACTTCTTACAGGAAGGCCTGATTTGAACCCCAGACCTCAGAAGTGTGGGACGAATGTGCTAACCACTACAACTACTGCCTGTAAAGTTATATATCCATCCATCCATTTTCTGAGCTGCTTAGCCACACATGGGTCGCGGAAGTGCTGGAGCCAATCCCAGTAGTCATTGGGCAGGAGGCGGGGTCCACCCTCAACTGGTTGCCAGCCAATCGCAGGGCACATGGAGACAGACAACAGTCACACTCACAATCTCACCTAGGGGCAATTTAGAGTGTCCAATTAATGTTGCGTGTTTTTGGGATGTGGGAAAACCCACATAGGCACAGGGAGAAGATGCAAACTCCACACAGGCGAAGCTGGGATTTGAACCGCAGTCCTCAGAACTGTGAGGCCAATGCTCTACAGCATCATTCCACTGCGCTGTCTGTATGTAGCCTGCAATTGGCTGGCAACCAGTTCAGGGTGTACCCTGCCTCTTGCCCAATGACAAATGGAATGGACTCCAGTACTCCCGCGACGCTCGTGAGGATAAGATGCTCAGAAAATGGATGGATTATTTATTATTCTTTGTTCTTTCATAAATTACTTTATCCACTATAAAATTGAAAATGACACATAAAAAACATTTCAGTTGCTTTAAACTGTGCATAGTAGAACAATGGGTACACGGCACCATTATCATAAAAAGACTAGCTGAGTAGCTGAGAAACATCCTTTTTCTATCTTGCTTATCCTCACTACAGCTGAAAAGACAATTCATACAACCTTTTTAAATGTACTTGGAAAAGGGGGAAGTTCACCTGCTTTTGCTCAAATGGTGCTTGTGTGTTGTTGAGGATATTCTGAGAAAGCTCTTCATCTTAAATATTCATAATGGCATGGCATATCGATCCATTATCCAAGCCACTTATCCTCACAAGGGTCACAGGAGAGCCAGAGTCTATCCCAGCGAGCTTCGGGCGAAACAAGGACTACACCCTGAACTGTTCCCCAAGCCGTTGAAGGGCATATATCGAGACCATCACTGAGCAGGAATCGATCCCACGCTGCCCGCACCACTACACCATCAGTGACTCAAGCATGGCATACTGATCACAAAATCTCAACGCTTCGTAAAAGATTTTCATCAATCATTACCCTAAAAAAGGACTTTCTTTGTGTTTTTCACTGCTTTTACTCTAATTAGCTCATTCCTAGAAAAAGCACGATTTTATTTCCCACATGCTAAAACTGAAGCTCCACATGTATAAAAGGCTTTTCTTCCTTTTATCTCTGCCACAAGCGTGATTTATTTTAAATATTACATTTGACTGGAGATACGTGTCCCTATTCCCATTCTTTGACCTGCTCCTCCTGATGCCTGGCTGACCCACGGTAGCCCCGACAGAACACACTTCTGTTTTATGTCCAATTTATTAACGCTTAAGGCCATCTTATTTGTGCCTCTGACATCAAAGTGCTTTTCCCTGCAATCTATTTAACTCAAATGTGAATGTGAAATTGTCATCCGTGGGTGACTTTTTTTAGGGTGTGCAGATGATTTTTAAACAGTCATCGCTTATACTACTGTCTAAAAAGTTAGCTGAAAAGGAAAGCTAGTTTCATGTCATATGAATGAATGAATAAATAAAAAAATAAATAAATGGCAAAAATGCAAAATAAATAAATAACCAAATAAATAAATAAATAAATAAATGCTGCCAACTCAATTGGGTGGTGGTGAACTGAATCTTAAGACCTGGAAAATAAACTAAGTGCCCTAAATGCTAACTAAACCTGCTCAGAGTGTACTAAAATAGTATATTTTCTGTTGTGGAATATTCACCGATCGGAAAGGGGTTCTGGTACCTAACCCCAGGGAAGGAGGGGGCATGACTGTACTTTAATACACTAATGCCCTTGAGCAAATAATATAAAAAAAACAACAGATTACGTTTGATAATGTATAAATAAACCTCCAATCCTGTTTTATAGATATCTAAAAATATTCCACAAAAGCAGGCATTGCAAAAGTTGTTGTAAAAGTGAATTCAACCCTCCTGATATGTTTTGGCTTCTCTCAAAAGTTGAAAAATTTGATCAAATAATAGATGGTATGAATAAAATGTGTTTATGTGTATATTGTTTTCACTATAATGATTGACGTCAGTTTTGTTGATGATCCATCAAGACTCGTTGCAAAGCCAGCCAGTGACGGCTGAGGGAAGTAGGAGGCAGGAAGGTTCAAATTCAACTTAAAGGGTTAGAATGCAATAGAATGCAGCACAGCAAAAAGAGATACACTGAGTTAGTTAGTATGTGATTGCTCTACTTTTGTGACATGTGACTCCCAACACTTCATATACAATATGTACACACAATACAATACAAACATTCTCCTTTTTACCTGAGAGTTTTTCTCTCACTGAAAAAACTAGTCTGCTTTTTTTCCTTCTTTTGTTGTGACTGCTCCTTTTATACATAATATGGGAATTGAGAAATAACATGCTTGGATTGCATTTTTTATTTAAAGCTGACATTGTCTGTTCTGAAAAAACTTGATTTCCCTCAATACTGTGCTACACAAAGCCCAACTTCCCAGGTGCCTGCTGCAGATGGCGTTAAAAGGTTGTCGCTTTTTGAAGCTGTTGTCTGGGGTTGTGGTGTAAATTCTTTATTAAGGATGTTCTTGGCTGGCTCTTTTATTATTGTCGTGTTTTTGGATGAAAACTTCCTGATTACTAGTGAAGTGAAGGATGAAGATGTGGGCCCCTGGATATTTCGTCTGTGCAACTGTGCAAAACCCCCAAAAGTTTTAATGAAAAGTGTGACAAGAATTTCATCGCAGTTTTCGAGCGATTCACTTTTAGCTGGAGAAATCATGTTATTTTGCATAGGAAGGAAAAACAATATAATTTTAAAAAGGTAGAAAGGATTAAAAAAAAAAGTATTTCTACTACCATCATCATTGAATGGAGCGGTGCCACAAAAATGTTCTAATTTTTAAAAAAATCAATATAATCCACTACAATAACATATATAATATAACATATATGATATAATAATTTTTGCGTGCTTATGTACCCTTATTGACTCGACTGTGTATTTAACACCGCCGAACACGGCAAGCCCACACTGTTCAAAGACTTGATGGCACATGCATTCTCTCATGCAGTCAGCCAGTGGGGGGCGCTTTAGCAGTGTTATATCTTAAACCTGTGCTCGAAAGTTTCAAAACTTTCTCAAGTGCCTTTCTGCTGCCGAATGTATATTTGTCCACAGATATGAATAATAATCACAGCTATTCTTATAGGGAGTTAGAAAAATTGTATGAAGTCACCCATCACCGGGAGTTGATTAAACACAGAGCTGCAAAATTTCCCAGCATGTTTATTATTAGATGTATAATCAATCGATCAAAATCAATCAGAAGCCCTTTATGTCGTGATATGACTGGGCATAGATGTGTATAGATTTATAACAGATAGACTGAGAGATGTTTCTAATATTTTTGCCTTGTTGCTAAATAGCCAAAAGATTGGGAACATCTGGGAGGAAGACGCAGTGCAACAATACACCACGACTACTGTATCTACATACACAATACTGTGAATACCTTTGACAAAGGCAACCTTTATCATCCTTGTAAAGGCAGTGTTTTGGATACTACTCTCTCTAAGTGTAGCTGTGTCTCATTGTGGTGCTCTAGAGGTAATACAAAACAGTAATAATAAGAATTTAAAAAAATGGGAAGAGAAAAAAAAGGGCCATTGTTGATCGCATGAGTAAAGTCAGAGCATCTTGTTGAGGGTCAAAGTGTCTTTTCTCAGATTTCAGTTCATTTGCACTAAGACAGTGTGACGCCTACATCCAGTGACAGTCAATATCTTCAATGCAAAGGGAGCACATGCACAGAAATGGAGACTCCTCAGGATTCATCACATGGAGCTCTTGAGCTTTGGTACAGAAGAATGTGCTGCAAAAAAAAAAAAAAAAAGGAGGAAGGACAGAAAAGAGCAAACCCTTCTTGTTGTGGACTAAACTCGCTTCATGGAAAATAAACCCTTACAGAGGTTACTGCAAAAGAACAGAGTCCATCTGTCTTTTTGTTCCACTCTAACAAGGCAGAGGTATCCAAACAACACTGTGATAATGCATTTAAATATGAAGCCTATCTTGTATTTTCTCATTCCCGGCTTTGCATCTTTGCGTACCAGATGTGCCTCCACGTTGAAGAATTATTTCTCCTCCCCTGAGTCAAATAAATGCAATCAATACTGCTCTCAAGCCTTGAAATATTACATTAATGTTCCATGTGGTGACATTTTAGCTGGAATTTTCAAATACCTCACGAAGGCCCAAATTAATATTTATCAGCAAGAGGCTTTTATGCTGTGCAAAACGGTATTAGCGTGAACTCCAATAATCTTGTCCTCTTAGTGGGGGAATGGTGCTGGAAGATTTTGGCAGTTATAAGGGCACCAGATGTCTCAATGTGGTTACACTTGAATTACATTCATACACATACCAAAAAAACAAACAGGAAAAAAAGGGACTTTGTATTTATCCTTTCTACTAAACATTCCGTGTGTTCTAGGGCTCGGGAAATCATATTTACATCTCATGCTCTTTACATTTACAGGCCACCCCTCAAGGTGGCGAGGCTCTCATTTGACTTAAGTAAGGGGTGGGGTGGGGGTGGGTCTCTGCATTGATATAATTATTTATTCAGCTATGTTAAACAATTTGCCCTTCCTCTCCTTGCTGATCAGAGCAGAAATGGCTAAGAAATTCTGAAAAGATCGATACTTCAATATGTACTTGAACTCGCCAGAAAAACACACAGGGTGTTGAAAGGGGGCAAGATATGTTTATGCGCACACATGCTTAATTTAATGTTGTACGGCCCTTTCATTTTCCTTTATCCCCTAACACAAGCAAATCTTTCTACGGCTCATCCTGCCAATCCAGTCAATTGTTATGCATCTGTGACCATCGGGAATAGCATTCTATCATTTATAGATCTGTTTTAAATTATTCTTGTCATTGAGCCTCAAATTTATGCCGCCATTGATCCAGCAAGGAAAATATGAAACGAATTGGGGTTGCTATTTGAAGACCTGCGGGTCAAGGAGATTTTAACATTGCTATTATTGAGCGTGGCATCTGTCGTTTTTCACCCAGGCCGCTGCCCTCCTCACTTTCGCTGCTCCTCACTGCCAGACAGGGAGCATAAACGCTCCCAATCTCATGACTGCAAGGTGAAAGGCAAAAACGCATGCAAATAGGGCGTGACGTAACATCGAAGAGGTTCTACTGAAACTGAAGCTATTGGTGACAATTATGCATATATGTGTATGTGAAAAGTACTATGCAAAGTGGTACCTGACACACAGTGGTTACATACCATAAAAAGTGCACTAATAATCAAATAATTTGTAAGTGCACGGACTGATGCCACATACTTGGTTTTGCTGCTGGCGTAAAAAAAAAAAAGAATGGCAGTAACATGATCCTCCTACCTGCTTTTGTGGATCTCCTTCATTGTGGTAGAGTACTGTCTGTCTCACCTGGTGCTTTAAAAAAAGAAAAATCTGTGTTTTTCTGTGATCAACAGGAATAAATATGGGGGCACTCAGATAATAAATACATTAGCCTGGCTATGGAAAAAGTGAGTGTCTAAAACGTGTTGGAGACATGAAGAAAGGCACAATCTCAGGCATTTATCTGAACAGCAAGTCTGCAAATTCAGCAATTTTGTCAATGAACTCATGGACATTGATGGGTTCGAAGGAAGAGTCTGTATTAAAGAATTTAATCAATATTTATTGATTTATTTATTACTAAGATTTGGAGGATGGATCTTTGAATTTTTTTTCCCTGAGGAACTCTAATTTCTTTTTATATCACAGTGTGATGACCCAGAAGTACTTGGAGGAAAGGTTGTCTGAAACCTAGAAATGTTTAGGATCTGACCTTTGACACACCTTTGGCATAGGTCACATCTGACCAGGATGTTTTGCATAATACCTATTTGCACCAATTTTAAAACTTTTCAAACTTTACAACTCCACGCAAAGACGTTTTTGTGTGCCGAAGCAAAAGATAAGAAAATGCACATGGAGAAGACGCACCAAATTGTAAATACGTCAACATTAGGCTACAAAAATCAAATTTACAATGTTAATATTAGAAAACATCATAATAGTTACCGTGATATGTCACAGGTATCATTTATGTGATCAGAAAATAAAGTGGCAACTTCACATTAAGGAAAGACTACTGACATTTCAACAAATCATTCTTAACGTTGGAGACTAGGTAACCGAAATAAATATGACGAGCATTTATTTTAATTGGAGGTTCATGTTAGAGACTTAAGTTGCTATCAGCTATGATATTGTTTGGGAAAATTGGAGCTGAATCTTTTTATATAGCGTCTTTCTTTCCTGTTTTCTAAAGGAAGCACTTTCTCATCTCTCCTTGACGTTTTTCACAAAGGATAAGGAAAGGTGCTATTAAGGTTTGGAGATGTGACTTTCCGAGGACGCCTGCTCAAACTCTGGCCGCAAGTCCCAGCCTAAATAAAGAGCCTGAGTGGCGCTCCACCCTGTGGCAGTCAGCATCTATTATGTGTCGGACTGGCAGAGTCTGACAGAGCATTGAACTCTTTGCCTGGGAGCTCAGAGCGGGAAGGAGCCAGGTGTTGTGGTAACAGACTTCCCCTGTGGCCCACTGATGAAGAACATCTGGAGTGCTTCTGTTCCGCCATTTCTTTCCTGTCCCCAATATGACCAGGCGATGTAACTAACAGTGCGATCCATGTCGACACATGGTTCCAAGGTCCCCTGACAGTGGCGGAGACGCTCCGATACTCCTTCAGTGACAGGTCGGCCCCGTCCACACGTACAGTACGTTGCGCTTTTCCCATATGTGGGACTGGTGCCGAGTGCAGTCAAGAGCGTTTAGACCATTTCAGATCTTAATGCTTAGAGAAGGCTGTGCTTAGTGCAAACATGATAGACAATGAAGATGGAGAGGTGCCAGCTTTCTGATCAATTTACATATGTTAAATGTGTATTATAATCTTTTCCCAGCTAGTTCTTACTCTCATTTTATTAGCACGACACACTGCAATGTTCACAACAATATAAATACAATCTAATGAGATCCAATACAACCGTCGAAGATGCTCATTCAACGCTGTTTATTTTTGTGGTTTTACAAACTCAGAACTCTTTTTGATATTTTGATCACCTCATATAGCTAAATATGCAAAGCAAACACATTAGAATGCATCTGCATAGATGCTGCCAGCAACATGCACAATAATACCACTGCTAAATGAGTATTGCTTGACAATGTTAATGAAAAGTGAACATTATCTTTCTAAAGACACAATATTTGATACATTGCTAGCATTGACTCTCTTTAGATTGAACAAGTAGTCACAAATACAGGACTGTATATCTGTGTACAATAGTCACTGTGTACTATATATTGCCGTTACTCTATATTGTTAACCATCCCAGGCATGGGACAATATGAAACTGAGATTGTTGACAGAAATTTCAAGTGTGTTTATAATGATACACAAAAGTATGACCACATAAAAAGAACAATTTTAACTGGCATTGTGTTTTTGTCCTTCGAAGGACATAGAGGAGTTAAATCTCCCTGCCCTGCTGGCCAAATGAAGGGTAAGCACAGTGATCCAAAACAGCCTCTGTAGAAATAAAACAATATATAGAAATGTGCAACTCTGGGATTTAATTTTCCCACCACCATCCATTTATATAATACATGAAATGAACCTCAAATTAATTTGCGCCAAGGCTCTAAAGTAACAATGTAATCTCAGCGTTATAGCGCAGTTGCAAATGGATTTCTGTCTCTAGTAATTTTATAAGAAGCACTCCAGAGGTCACCTTAAAAGATGTCGCTATTTTTTAAAAGCGCAAACTACCCCGTGGCTTGTCAGCAAAAGGGAATCTCGGCAAGGCAATCTGTTTTGTGCCATCGATTTGTCTGCTGTTGCACCTTGTCACATGGTTTGCCTGTTAGCTTTACTCCTATTGGGAGAGATGACTAATATTATACCCACACGTCTGTAATAGAGTGAGGTGTCTCTGCTTACTTGTGTGCAATCTGCTCTTTCCTGACCGTTGCTCAATGACTGGAACGTGCGAAATGTTTCAAGCCCCAAGCTGATATTACACAGCACAACAAGAACATCGTCAATACGATGAATAGAAATTCCAGATTATCATTGGGTGTGTGTGTGTGTGGGGTGGGGTTTACAATGTAATTCCTTTCATACAGTGCTGTGTATTTTTACGTGCTGTCACACTAGTCTATGCTAACACACATATGCACATATTTTAAAAACACTTAATGCCATAAAATAATCAAATGTGAGTGTCTTATGCCGATTTATTTTTATGCTGCTGTAAAACTTGAAATGTTGAATGTAGGGACTGTTGTAAACCCAGGACCCCCTGTATTATTATTAATTATCTGTCTAGCTGTCTACTGGTCTTTCTAGTTCTCTATCGACAGTAGTACTTGTCAGCTTTATCCATATCCTCACAAAAATATCATCTTTTTTTGGACCGTGCACCACCCACAAAGTTTGCAAAAAAATGTTGTGCTTCTTCCACAATCCCTCTAACTTTATCTCCTTCCATCCATCCATCCATCCATCCATCCATCCATCCATCCATCCATTTTCTTAGCCACTTATCCTCACAAGGGTCACGGGAGTGCTGAAGCCAATCCCAGCTGTCATCGGGCAGGAGGCAGGGTACACGATGATATGATTGCAAGCCAATTGCAGGGCACATGGAGACAGACAAGAGTCGCAGTTACAATCACACCTAGGGGAGTCTCCAATTAATGGATGTTTTTGGGATGTGGGAGGAAACGGGAGTGCCCGGAGAAAACCAACCCAGGCACGGGGGGAACAATCAAACTTCACACAGTTAGGGCCGGGATCTGAAGCCCGGTCCTCTGAACTGTGAGGCCAACACGCTGCAGCTGTGTCACTGTGCCGCCTAATTATATCTGTCATACTATTTACTTTCTTAATATATCAAATTAATTGCTGTGCTAAAACCTAGTGCTGGCAAAAGACGTTTGTGTTGTTCTATGTTTGACTTTAATAAAGACTAAGCCCTGCAACAAATCTGAAAGTAATTCACTTCCACCCAGACAGGTTTGTGTAAAAGATGCCACAAGATGGCAGAAAAGCACTTTTTCAATATTTGATAAGGCAATGGCGCAACTTTAATGAAGCTCCTCCCCTTATATTTACTTCTACATAGTCCCTGAACACCAAAATAACATAAGGTAGCAAAACAGAAAAATTATTTTTGGAGTTTTTTTTTATCAATTAGCGGTGAATATGTTTTCCTACAAAAAATTGTGAGCCTGAGCCTGTTTAGTTTAGTGTAATACAATTATTTCTGCAGGATTTAGTGTAGACGAATATGAATCAATAATATTTTGGCACATGTATAATTTAAGTACTGCCACAGACCATTTTGTCATTTCTGTTGAAAAGCATCAGAAGCTCCAGAATGAAATTAATAGCAGGCATGTAGCCAATTCCAATACACAGAGAGAAAAAATGAATGGGTCACAATCAGTGAAAAGTCATTAAAGTGGCATCTTTTCCATTTTAAAAGGGCAAATATCTGACGCTTGTCGAGAGGCAGCTGTTAGGCAATCAGTCATTGCAGCAAGAATGAATGTCCTCTTCCACTTCAAATCCACTCAGCATTTACTGAACTTTTTCATACGTCACATGAGCCCACCCCGATAACTCCGCAGTCATAACTCAGAACCTAAATTTAGGCTATATATTAAAGCGTTCCGAAGCTGGACACGATCTGACTTTTGGCTTTTTGGGAGAAGGGGGGAGGAGGGCAGGGGGTGGTGGTGTTAAAAAAGGTGCCCGGATGAGAGGCTGCCCTTGTGCAGTGTTTAGTTTTCAAATTACTACTCAGACTCTGTGAAGGTCGCTCAGAATACACAGTGTGACATTATCTGTGAAAAAAATAAAATAAAATAAAAAGCCTTTCACAACAGCATTGCTTGAGGACAACCCAATAAGACAGCACCACTGCTTAAAAAGACAACGTGGCCAACATCGATGCTATATAAATTTATTGATTGAGGCATCTTTCTTGACAGTAATGTCACAAGACGGACAATAAATGACTCACAGTGATTGGATATGACTGTGTCGCTCTTGTCCTTCAGTCACTCCCAAAGCGAGTTAGATCATGTGGCTCGTAAATTTCTTCATTTCAGCAGTTTGTAGATCGTCCTGTTGCTGTTGTGATCATACACAACATTTCAGATGACCTCCCACCCCCCACTCTTTGTGTCTCAGCGTTTTCTCTGAAGGAGGAATTTGGGGCTTGGAAAGTTTATAAATAAGCCTTCTATCAAGTTCCACAACAGGTGCGACCCCTGTCTCCTAAAACTGAACACTTTTAGTGAGCACTGTTCGCTGAGACAGTCGTGGAGGGAGGTGTGTGTTTGTGCGTGTTTGTGTGTGTGTTGTGTGTACGGTGGGGGGCCTTATCATATTAAAACCATGCGTTGGTATGTGATGATGTGGCTGAAAAAAAAAAGCACCCATCACACTTTTCCATGAAGAGAAATGACGGAGCAGCTGCAGTGCGGACAAACAGGTCATGTATGCTTTGACTCTGCCAGGGACATACAATTTGGAATCCTACCAAAATGTTCTGGAAATTACACCTCCAAAACATCAAGGGAAGCAAATCACAAATCTCAGACGAACAATGATGCACAAGAAGTTTTAAAATATAAACTGATATAAAATATAACCCCCTAAGTGTAATTGTATCAACATTCAGCAATACCTACAAAATGTCACTTCTTCCCTTTCCATTACATGTCAGGGAGGGATCAAAAGATAGGACTTTACTTTATTCCAGTCGTATTCATTTGTTCCAGTTTATTTCAGTAATTTCATTTAATTCTGTATGATGCTTCAGAATATTAACATGTTTATTCAAGTTAAGGTGGTACAATGGAGCAACTGGCTTCACACTTCAGAGGACTGGGGTTCAAATCCTGAGCCCGCCTGTGTGGATTTTGGATGTTCTCCCTGTGCCTGCATGGGTTCTCTCCGAGCACTCTGTTTTCTTCCCACATCACCAAAACATGCATGCTAGGTTAATTGGAGGTTCTAAATGGCCCGCAGTTGTGAACTTGAGTGCGAATGGTTGTTTGTTTGTCTATGTGCCTCGCGATTGGCTGCCACCCAGTTCAGGGTGTACCCCACCTCTCACCTGATGATTGCTGGGATAGGCTTTAGCACTCCTGTGACCCTTGCGAGGAGAAACAGCTCAGAAAATGGATGGATAGATAGTGTTTTCCAATACTGCATACATTTTAGTTTTGTTTTTCACAGGGCAAATTACATTTCATATCTGCAGGGGTAGGCCTAAAAAAAAGACAATCTAGTCCTTTGGATAGAATTCTGAAGTGTGAGAGGGTCTCAGGTGTGCATGTTCACTTCTGTCAATATCACATGGAGATTAACTTGGGAGTGATTGCTCCTGAGATGAAATACTTTCAAAGTTTGCATCTAAATAAAAACAAAAAACAAACACGGAATCATTTTTATGCATTTTAATACTTGCCATACATTACTTATTGTTATGAGTACGAGTAGGAAAGTTGAAAAATTTAACTGCTAGGAGCATTCAGGCCTCAAGAGAATAATTACGATCAATCATAAAACTTTATCACAGTGTGAGACAAACAGAGTGACAGAGACAGAGCTGATTGCTCGAACAGAGGCTAAACAAAGACACTCAGCCATGCATGACTGATGTTCTCCACTCCGCAGTCCTCTTAAAGTGATGATCTAAAAGCTGCAGAGTCATCATTCTACGTGTCAGAAATAAGGAATACATTTCTCTCCCATTTGTACTGTATCTCAACCTAATAATGGGTTTATACCTTATGCCATGCCAAAAAGGTACGGTGAAAAGTTGAAGGTCAAACAGGATTCATCATGAAATGTTAGTCATACTCCAATGTGTACATATTTCTTTGAACAAACTTCATTTTTCATATGATGTATAATGGAATAATTGTAAAAACTTTCAACTGTACAGGTCATTTTAAAGTAACATTTTAACATTGTTAACGGCCCTACACGTAAAAAAAATAATCTAAAATTGTAAAAACAATAATGCAATTAGTCATAACTTTATTGATGAAAACACTCTCAACTTCATCGTGAAAGTGACAAAAGTACAGACATTGTTTTGAAGGCTTGCTTCAGCTAACTTTGGTATAAATTCTTCTTTTGCTGTCTATTCTCCCATTCTTCATGATGTTACATCCTTTTTTGAGGCTGGTGAGGCATTGCTGAGAAAATAAATGTATAGGTAAATGAGAAAAAATGAATTAGCCTAGCTACCCTTCAGGTAGCCATGGTAAAACAGAATTTAAAACACTATAACTTGGCTAGCCAACTACAGCACCTCATTAAATCAAATTTAAAAAATCTTGTTTGGATCTAGAAAAGATAGATTGCACTAGGAACAAACGCTAAGACTGCCAATTTATCAGCACAAATCTCAAACACCACAGATTCCCTCCTCAAACATACAAAAACATAATCAAAATTATGAAACACTTTTTTTGAAAACCTTTACACTGGACAAAAAAATCGTGACAATTTCCGTAATTCAAACGTACATTGTGTCATGCTCCTGGCATCCTCCCCAGGCTGGGTGTAGTCAGCCAATTAGTCGACACACACCTTCACCCAGTATTTATAGGACACGGGGGACGACTAGTCCTCTGGCCAGATTGTTGATTCCCATGCCTCGTTCCCGCAATCCCGTATACCTGACCTACCGTGTACTGACGCTCGCCTGTTCCCTGACCATGCTAGTAAGCCTGCCTCTTCTGATACTGCTGCTTTTCCTGACTGACTCGCTGATCTTTGACCACGGACCGAATAAAGGCTTTCTGTACACTACCTGCTTTCCTCTGGAGTCGTGCATTTGGATCCGCCCTCGAGCCCCGTTCGTGACACATTGGTTGCACATGATTCAAATGTGTGAAACTAACATATTACAGCATTTGATTGTTTTCATGAAAACGGGGAAAGTGTGCAAATGATTCTATTTCTTCAGTATGCTTCTATTTTCATTGGATAAGTATATGTAATATCAGAAAATGACTGCTAGCACTAGTGTCACTGATGGTGTCGTAGTACACATGCCAGACTTTGGTGCAAGCAGCATAGGATCCACTCCTGCTCAGTGTGTTGATGTGTCCCTTGCGACCAGTTTGTGGTGTAGTCTGCCTTTAGTTGGGATAAGCTCCAGTACTTTTGTGACCCTTGTGAGGATAAGCAGCTTGGAAACTGGATGGATGGACCTTTGATATTTATGTACAATTAAAATCAGATATTTCAAGACTATGACGAGAATATGATTATACTACAACGTGACTTTAACCTCTACCAAATATGTTTCCTTTTTAGATATTTGTACTTTTAGCCATTTATCAGTATTGAGTACTTGATACAAGATGGCAAAAAGCAAATGAAAGTCATTGTAATTGCATTACTTTTGTAGAAACTGTGACATGTGCAGTATGTGCCCAAACTGGAGAAGTTAATGGCACCCATAAAGTGCAAAGAATTTTGTGAGATTGCATTGTATTGTAAATGAGTGCATGATGTCCACATATGTAAAACAAAAGTCAAACATTACCAAGCCATCATGCAGAGATGCTCCTGAAACTGGTTAATCAACATTTTCACTTCCGAACTCTGCCAACAATGATTTTTGATCTTTTTCACTGTACACAGCCTACAAGGATTTTATGTTGTATTGTTGTTGTTTCTGCCTGTCTTTAATAGCTTGCTGTGCAAAATGTAAAAGGATGTTAAGGTCGGAAACTGGAGACGATAGGTAATGGTGGGTAAAATGCACGTCACACTCTCTTGTCCTCAAATGTCCCAGGCTGTCACCTGAGCACAGTTGCTGGAGGTAAGACAAGAATGAAAGATGGTTGGATTATTTTACATTACTCCAATCAATTATTCAAATGTTCCCTCTGTCTTTGTAGTGGCTTGACATGCTTCGTGGCTGATGTTCAACATTTTACGTGCGACTTCTCTTAATAGTAGCAAAACATTAACTTTCTGTTGATTGACAGTGGAACTATATCAGCGTCAAGTTTTGGCCCGTGTCAGGCTTTGCCTCCTGGGTCACATGAATGGAAGAAAAATAAGATGTGGACAATCCAGGAACGCAGCCTTTGTCCCAGAGCATGACTTTTCAGTTTTCGCAGTGTCAAAAGCTAATAAATATTTTAGAATTAAGTGTGTGTCAGGGGCAGGCCCACGCCATCAGGCGTCTGCTCGGCTTACTCTCCTAGGGAAACAGGTGCACCCACATGAAGGAGAATTTCATTTCCAAAATAGCATTTAGCATTATGCTCCTGCTGGAGGAGGCCTTCTCTGAGAGAAATTCTCATGTAATCATACACCATGGTGATGGAAAACGTCTGAAGTTGATCCACAGAGACATATGGCATCCTCGTCGAGGGGAGGAGCCACACGGGCTTGAGGGCCCCAAATAGGATTTAAATGTTTATTTTGTGATTATCTGCAAAGGGCATATTTCTGTGACGACTGCAGAAAATTGTCTGGCTGCCTCATAACGAAAAGGGAAAAAAAATAAAAAATGGGCGGCACAGTTGAGTAAGTGTAGAGCATGGGCCTTACAGTTCTAAGGCCCGTGGTTCAAATCCCGGACCCGCCCATGTGGAGTTTGCATGGCCTCCCCATGCCTCTGTGGGTTTTCTCCCGGCACTCCGGTTTCTTTCCACATCCCAAAAACATGCAACATTAATTGGACACTCTAAATTACCCCGAGATATGATTGTGAATGCAACTGTTGTCAGTCTCTGTATGCCCTGCGATTGGCTGGCAACCAATTTAGGGTGTACCCCTCCTCCTGCCGTTGACAGCTGGAATTGGCTCCACCACTTCCGCAACCCCTTGTGAGGATAAGTGGCTCAGAAAAGGGAGTGATGCATTGACTTCACTTCCAAGTATTCATGTATAGGGACATATTGTATGCTCGGTGCATGTAATGCTTTTTTCGTCGTTGTTGTTTTTGGAAAGGGTATGTGGCATTGTCTTTTTTAGGGCCTCTTTATAACCTGCAGGTTGAGATCCCAGTCGCCTTTAAAGCCAGTGCTGCACACTTTGGAATTTTTCTATTTGTGTTGTCAAATGCCGCATGCAACATAATGAGAGATGTGGCAATTAATTTTCTTTTAATCAAGGTTGAAATGAAGTAAATTGCTGCAGCTGGATGAGTCCTCATTTTCTATTTTTGCAGCGATGCAAAACAAATACGATAAAATGATGGCCCTCCTCACCTCCTGTAATTAGAAAGCGTGAATGATCAGAAGGAGATGATAGGTAAAGTACCTCCAACTGTGTGTCTCTTTCTCTCTCTCTCTCTCTTGAGATCAGATTTCAGCTTTTTTGAAACAGATGACCATGTTTTCTTCACCACGCCTCCCTTATTTGCCTCTTCTTGCTGCTCTCTGTTGCAGTTTTAGACAGCAAGAGCAGCCCGACGTGACATTGACTGCAGTGTTTAATGCCTCTCAGATCTTATTAAAGACCACAGCTGTGAAAGACCTTGCTGACTCTTCACATTCCCATTAACTGTGTTATTTCAGAAGCCGTGTGAGCTGATTAGGAATGCATTAAAATTACCTGAGCATTGTATTGCCAACAAATGGCCAACTGTTCTGAAGCTGGGATTCCTTTCAAATTTTGTTAAGTGAAGAGCAGACTAGTATTTTTCTATATGAAGTCTCATTATAAACATTCAAGGACAGACTTATACTGTATTTGAATTTAAAAAAACTCATTCTCTTGGAATATACCATTCCTTTTGAAAGGAAAGTTGAGATTGCGGCGATACAGTGGTCTTGTCAGAGAACCCTCATTTCCTGTTAGAGGTGATTGAGGGAGTAGTCCTCCACTTCTTATTGTCTGCTGCTTTGAACACGTAAACATGGAGGCAGACATCTTAACCGGAGTTGTAATAAACATCCATCCATTTTCCAAGCCGCTTATCCTCATAAGGGTCATGGGAGTGCTAGAACCTATCCCGGCTAACTTTGAGCGAAATGCGGATTGCACCCTAAGATGGCCACCAGTCAGTCACATATTTGATGAATGTTAAACATGCATATTTGTGCCTGTAATTTGAAACTAAACCACTGTGTGTTTTCTTGCACTTACTGGACACAACATAAGATATGAAGGCAAGAGACCGCATTGAAGAGATTTCAACTTCTTCATAAGTGACACAACACTCACCTTTAACAGGTTAATAAAATCTGAAAAGGGGTTTTACTAATATATTGATATATCTGTGTCGCATTTGTGAAATACATGGGAAAACATAAAGGTATAAAGCCTCAATCGAACGTTCCAAGTTGGCAAAGTAAAGCCGGTACAGCCACAGCTGTATAATGTTGACTACTGGTACTGCCACAACCATCACCATTGTGGGGAAAAAAATAATAAAAAAAAAAAAAATTGTCTACCAAATACAGTCAGCTGCCAGCACTGTTAACTTCTACAAGACAGATACCCGCCAAAAGACATTTGTAAATGTTTTTATTTAATGATGGGGAATATTACTTCTTTGTCCCTCTCACACATTGTGACAGAATAAATTGACCTTGATCAGGCTCCTGCCAGTTGAGGCATGTGGCAGCAACCTGTCTGTTTCATTGATCAAATTGTCACCATTGCAAAAGAGTTGCTCCAACTACCGTACAATATTGAACCAACATGCATATCATATACATTGAACTTGTCCAAACCTGTATAGCATCATGCATTTTGCACATCTAACACAGGCATGCAGGACTATTCCACAAAAACATGTTGTCTCACAAAGCTAAAGCCACGTTCTGATAGACTCGAGTAAGGTATTAGTTTGTGAAAACATTTGACTCCGTTTGCCCCCCTGATGTTTTTTTTTTTTTTTATATATATGAAATTCTGCACCCACATTTTTCATTTTAAACCTGAAGATACTGTGTACTGCAAATGTGAGAAACTCGCAAGCACGGAACACATAAGCAAGACGTGATTGAATGTGTTTGTCACATGGCAGCGTGATAATGAGGTCAGTGCTTGGTAAGTTGAGTTCATGAAGTGATTTCTAGGTTAACACTTGGCCAACAGTACAGTGAAATGGGGCAAACTAGAAAAACACGTCTGAATGGCAGGAGTTTTAGTTGTCACATTAAATTAATACAGTATTTATCTAAAAGAGCAATGTTAAATGCAAAACCTACAAGAGTCATTTCAGTTCAGTTACTTAGAATGCATATTAGATTTAAAAAAAAAAAAAAAAAAAAAAAAAAAAAAAAAAAAGGTGAGCCTGGTGGCATTTTTGAAAGTGACGATATGGCACCATAAAATACCCACTGGAGTAGGTGCATATTGGAGCTACTGAATCTGAAACAAAAAGCTATTGGGAGCCAGCGGCGAAGTCTGCTGACGTGGAACGTAGGGTCCGCCCTGGGCAGTTTCAGTGAGATGGCGACCGGGTTAATGATCTTGGTAATTGGGAACGGGCCAACGAACCTGGGAGCAAGTTTGCGGGATTCCGTCCACAGCGGGAGATCTTTGGTGGAGAGCCACACTCTGTCCCATCCTGAGTTCTTGTGCAGTCCTTCTCTTGCGGTCCGCTGCGGCATTGTAGGCGCAGCAGTGTCCTCTGAGCTGCTTCCCAGGTTTGTTTGCATGGCCAGGGCCGACGGGACTGCAGAGTCTGTGGCCAGTGGAGGAAACAGACGGAGGATAGCCATGCACGACGTGGAGTGGAGCCATACCTGTTGAGGTGGAGGGTAGAGAATTGTGGGCATACTCTACTCACTTGATGTGCTGGCACTGGTCCCTTGATGCCAGGGATCAAAGTCCGGTCTCCAACTCCTCATTTACCCTCTCCGTCTGGCCATTAGACTCCAGGGGATGACCCGATGTCAGACTAGCTGAAGCGCCGATGAGGTTGCAGAATTCCTTCCAGAAGCGGGCGCTGAATTGCGGACCCCTGTCCACAACGATGTCCTGGGTAGCCCGTGGTAACGGACGACCTCGCCTAACACCAGCTGGGCTGTCTGCTTGGCCGACGGGATCTTCGGAAGCGACACGAAGTGGACCATCTTGGAGAAACGGTCCACTACGGACAGCACCACTGTGTTCCCTTGGGAGGGCAGAAGGCCGGTGATGAAATCCAGTGTGATGTGTGACCACGGATGGAAGTGGGTGGACAGGGGTCGCAACTCACCAACAGGCCATAGGCGGGAAGTCTTATTGGCCGCACACACCGGGCAGGCGTTGACGAACTCCCTTACATCCTTGCTGAGGTTGGGCCACCAGAACCTTTGTTCGACCACTGAACGCGTTTTTGCAATACCCAGGTAGCAGACCGTCTTGTTCGTATGGGCCCAGTTGACGACGTCTCCCCGCAAAGATGGAACGACGAAAAGGCGGCCCGACGAACAATCTGCCGGCGGCGGTGTCTCTCGCTTCCAGCGAGGGAGGGAGATTCACAGCGATTAGGAGACACCAGATTTGGGAGGAAAGCCCCTGGAAAAAGGAGTCGTGCAGGGAGTCCTCGTTCCATCGACTCTTGGCGGCGCAGATCCGGAACTCGATCACGTAGTCCGAGACGCGACGGTCCTGGCGAAGCGTCAGGAGGGAGGCCGCCGCCGCATACTGGAACACCTGGGTGAGTGCGGTGATGAATGACATCCAAGAACGACAAGTTACAACTATTCAGCCGTGGCCCATGCCTCCACCCTTCCACTCATGTGGGAAATGACAAACGCGATCTTGGAGCGGTCTGTGGGAAAGGCTGATGCCTGCATTTCAAAATGCAGATCACACTGAGCGAGGAAAGGCTTGACGTTCCCCGAGTCGCCTGAGAATCGTTCCAGTCGGGAGAGCGGGGTAACACTGCTACAGGGGAGCTCCGTGGCGAACGGTGCGGGCGGAACCGGTGGTTCCGGTGGAGTGGCCACCACGCTAGCCTGGGAGGCTAGCCACGGCTCCAGCCAGGTGAAGATCTCATGGGGCCTCTTGTTGGTTACCTGGAGAGCAGCCTCCTGCTCCACCAGGCGTCTGCCCTGGACTTGCAGGGAGCGACGGATAGCCTCTGAGTCGGCTTGGTCCATGTTTTGGCCAGATCGTTCTGTCATGAATGGGGCTCGAGGGTGGACCCAAATGCACTACTCCAGAGACAAGCAGACAGTACAGAGGAAACCTTTATTCTGTACAAGGTCAGGGATCAGGCAGACAGTCCAAACAAGCAGAAGTAATCGTACGGCAGGCTTACGAGGGTGGTCAGTGGATAGGCGTGGGTCGGTATATGGAGAGCAGAAGTCAGGCGAACGGGAGTGCGAGAACGAGGCATCAAGGACGACTATCTGGCACAGGACAAGTCATCCCCCGGGCCCTATATATACTGGGAGGCATCAGCTGGGACAAGGTGCAGGTGTGCGCTGACTAATTGGCTGGCCACGCCCAGCCTGGGCAGGAAACCAGGAGCATGACAGGCAGGAGGAAGGGTGTACCCTGAACTGGTTGCCAGCCAATGATAGGACACATGGAGACAGATAACAATTGCACTCAAAATCAAGCTTAGGGGCAATTTAGAGTCTCCAATTAATGGATGTTTTTGGGATGTGGGAGGAAACTGGAGTGCACCAGGACACCCACGCAGGCACGCGGGGAACATTCAAACTCCACAAAGGCGGGGCCGGGATTGAATCCTGGTCCTCAAAACTGTGAGGCCAACACTTTACAGCAATGCCACGATGCCACTTCAATTTCAATCAATGAAATATAATACCAAGAGTTAGGATGCAGGTGATAAAGAGGATGGGGCGCATGTGTTTCAAATGTAAAAAGAACTGTTCTGCTCAGAACAATAAATTACGTATTTATTCTTTGTTGATGAATGACAGACGTGACAGAAAATATGAGACCGATTCCCACTCAGTGATGGTGCTGATACATTCCTGGCAACCAGTTTGGGGTGTAGTCTACCTTTTGCCCCAAGTGAGCTGCAATAGGCCCCAGCGCACCCGTGACTCTTATGAGAATAAGTGGTTTGGATTATGGATGCATTTACTTAGCACACATTTAAAAAATATTCTATTAGTCCCGCAATAACATATCTATTTAAATGACAATATATTTGGGACTGCATATTAATACATCATGATGTCCAAGACCTCAGCTTGAGGAAAGTTCTATGGCTGGACATTTGTAACATTTAATTGAGGACCCCTATTCTATTCTATTCTATTCTATTCTATTCTATTCTATCTATTCTATTCTATTCTATTCTATTCTAGTAAGTAAGTAAGTTTATTTAGGCTTGTCCCTTTCGGGGTCGCCACAGCGTGTCATCTCAGATGAACGCACATATTTGTCTGGCACAAGTTTTACGCCGGATGCCCTTCCTGACGCAACCCTTCTCAGGGAGTGGAGACCCCGGTGGGATTCTATTCTATTCTATTCTATTCTATTCTATTCTATTCTATTCTATTCTATTCTATTCTATTCCACGTTAGATAAATGCAGTGCTCATTTTTTGACAAGCCTATTAGTATAAACTCATGGGGAAAATAAATTACAAAGCCATAAAAAGGCTACAACAGTAATCATATTGTTGCAGGTCATAATCGGTATTATGTCATTCTGACATAAATATAGCTGTGCCTTATTTTATAAAAACAATCAAGGTGAGTATGTTTTGTTGGTCTGATACAAAGCAAACAATATGTCTTTTCTAACCTTGCTCTGACCTGTAATTAGCTTTTAATATTTTATAATTAGTGCGACTGACGAAGGCGTCAGTAGGGCAGAGGTGGGACGGCTACACCCTTGAGAGTAGAACTTATGAATCAGCGGCTGGCAATAAATGGAGCAGATCATGAATGAATCAGGTGATCTGCAGAATAATCTATTGATTTTTCTGGTCTTTAGTACTTCTTTATTATTCTGTATCACAATACTGCACCATCAGGAGGAACCCACTGATGGATGTGTTGCCTCTGCTGGGACTGTTGAGGGAAGGCTGGCTGCTGCTTGCTAACACAGTGAATGGTATTGAATGTGAAATGAACTAGTACCAGTATTCAGAGTACTGTATGCACTTTCGACACTCCTAATTTGATAACGATTTTTCATATTTTGAGTCAATATGTTGACATTTTATTGAAGTTGTTGTTGTTGCGAGGCTTAGATAAACATAATCCAGAGAGAAGCGCAGATGTGGCTTTTTTGTGTGGCTTAATTAAGAGAGAACTGTTGAAATTGTTTTTTTTTAATTCCATTTAAAGTCATGGGAAGGTCAAGAATGCTTCAGTCCAACATTGAATTTCCCTTTTCTGTCCACCAAGAATAAACATTTAAAGATAATGTCTATTCTGTTTTGTGTGTTTTAATGTGACAAAGGTATTTATATTAATGTACTGGAGTACAAAATCTAATGGATTTGTGTGCTCAGTTATTAGTTACCTTTGCTATTGATCCGTTTGATTCTTTACTATGTACAACAGGATATGTCACAGAACTGCTAATTGGCAATAAAAGTTGTGTCAATAGAGGATGAGAGTGCAGAATTTAGAAAGTTTCAAATACAGCCTACAACAATGCGCCTACCTTCAAGGAGCCTCATGCTCAGAATAATGTCCAGGAAATTATTGACGCAAGGCAGGTTGCAAGACGGGAGAGGCGAAAACCTCAAGAGGAGGTGATGATTATATTTTGCAAATAGTAAGTAAGGTAAAGAGGGTGGCGGAAGGAAGCATTAAATGGAAAGCATTTGGGACACACGTTGCAAATGACAAAGGAGGAGTTAGTTTAGGTTTCAGTTCAAAGTTTAAAACAACATTCAGCAACCAATTGTGATTTTAATAATAAAATCTGAGGTGAAATTTCTGCACCACCTCTACTGATCTGGCAATATTTGAAGTCCAATTCGGCTGCTTGGTGAAATGACTTGATCGACTGCCTGGTGGTGAGGAAAAAATGATGAGGATGAAGATGAAGAAGATGAGTGATGATGATCTCTCTGAATCTTCTGAAATTCTGTTTCCATGTCAGGTATGTATTGAGCAGACTAACACTGTCCAGTAGAGCTTCCATAGTGGAGGTCTGTGTGATTGGAGCTCAGTTTGCCATTGCTGACATGCTATTCTTCTTTAGACCACAATCTAGTTGAGACTGATTCTACTCTGATGGTTGCAGCCAACGAGAGTGTTTAGGAGCAGTGTTGCCTCAAATGTGCTAAGATATGGTTAATCAAATGCTACAAAAATGTTGTCATCTAATCTTGCTTAACTTGGCACACAGCCTTGAGCTGTCACCTTATTGTGCTAGAGGGGTTTGTGCATCCCAATGATCCTAGGAGCTAGATTGTCCAGGGTTTTATGCCCCTGGAAGGGTCATCCAAGGTATAGAGGTCTGAGGTGAGGGGCCAGACAAAGCACAGGTCAAAGATCCCCTATGATGATAAAAACAATGGAAGACATTCAAGACGTTCATCTGGGGTACTTCAACGCTCACGTGGGCAATGACAGTGAGACCTGGAAGGATGTAATTGGTGTGTTTTGTCATTGAACTTCTGTGATCATCGCAGACTTTCCATAACAAACGCGATGTTCAAACATAAGGGTGTTCATACATGCTTGCACAATGACACCCCAGGATGTAGTTTGATGATCGACTTTCTTGTTGTGTCATTGGAACTGTGACTGCATGTCTTGAACACTCAGGTGAAGAAAGGAGCTGTCATCGATGACCACCTTGTGGTATGTTGGCTCCGATGGTGGGGGAAGATGCCGATCCGAGCTGGCAGACCCAAACGTATTGTGAGGGTCTGCTGGAAAATTATGGTAGAGCTCTTTCAGAAAGAAAGAAACAATGATTTTTGGCAAAATTTCCAACACTTCCTGAGGGAGGCATGGGACATTAAGATTGAGTGGACCATGTTTTGTACTTTCATTGTGGAAACGTCCGACCCCAGCTTTGGCTGTAGGGTAGTCGATCCATGTCAAAACTGTTGCTGGAAGCCAGCAGTAAGGAGCTGACAAGGTGAAAAAAAAAGAGTCCTGTAAAGCCCAGTGGGACTCCTGAGGCAGCTGATGGATATCACCTGGCCAAGCGAAATGCGGCTTTGGTGGTTGCTGAGGCAAAAACTCAAACATGGGAGGAGTTTTGGGAGGCCACGGATGAAGACTTGCTAATGGCTTTGGGGAAATTCTGGTTCATTTGACCTTCAACTCTGTGTATAGTGGGAACAGTGTGCTGCTGACCTCAAATTGGGATGTTGTGTGTGGGAGGCTGAACATTTCGAAGACCCCCTGAATTCCACCAACATGCCTTCCCATGAGGACGTCTGGGGTCTCTGAGGTGGGCGCTCCTATCATTGGGGTTGAGCTGCTGTTTCTTTACATCGAGAGGAGCCAGATGAGGCGACTTGTGCATCTGATTAGGATGCCCCTTGGACTCCTTCCTGGGGAAGTGTTCCAAGAACGTCCGACTGCGAGGAGGTCAAACGACGAAACTGGACACGCTGGAGAAACAATGTCTTCAAGGTGACTTGGAAGACATTAGATCCCCTTGGGATCGCCGCTAGAAGAACTAGACAAATTGGCTGGGCAGAGGGAGTTTTGCACTTTCCTGCTAAAGCTGCTGCCCCCCTTGACCAAGTAAGGATAAGCAGAAGGATGGATGGATAAATGCCAATGAATTAATGAAAATAATTCTTTTAATGATTTTTTTTCAAATCTGTAACACATCTAATTAAAGTAATTTTATCCTATATTTTGTAATTTCTATATCGAATACAGCCATGGAGATCACATCTTAATGAAGACAACACAATTACCTGTACATCATCTGGAAAAATCAAAAAAGTAATACTGAGACCACTAAATTAGACTCCCTCAATACCTCTATTATGCTAGATGTTCTGCGTTAGACGTTATGTCCATAAAGGTTATGAACAGACTCAGCCTGGCTCAACTCTTACCAAGAGCAAATCTACTAACAATGGAGATCAAACTCCAACTTGGGTGGGACAAGGACCGAAGAGCGCGTATTAGGGTATGTGGTATGTGGTCATACTGCCAGAGCACACCCCACAGGAATCCCTGAGGGACAAGGACAAATGCCTTTTCCAGGTCCAAAAAGAACATGTAGACTAATTGAGGTTTTTTTGCATGTTAAATTCATGCATGACCACACAAACCATCTAACCAAATTACTGAATTATTGTGACTGTTACATTTTGTAAACTGTCCTGAATGCCATTTTCACTGGTAAACAAATAAAGAAGCCGCGCAAACTGCCTGCATAAGCTCAGATGTCATATAGTGTAGCCTATTTTTTTGTGAGAAACTTCAACAGGCACGTTCAGAAATGAAAAAATATAGAGAAAATGGTAAAACATGAACCACAAATCTTATGAAATAGATTTTTTTTTCAAATGAAAGTATTCATGAATGGCCGAATTATGCAGTTAAATGACCTAAAATTAAAAAAACAACATCACTCTGTATTGCATTATTAACCTGTTGGAGCACTGTTGCCAAAAACAAGCCGTGTTGTGCAAAGTTACCCAAGTGCTGTTGCCTAACACAACACGTGTTACATAGACCTACTCAAGAGCTGATGCCAATCCACAAACACAAACAACGTATTGCCCAAGATAATACCAATGGGTTCTTGCCAAATCTAACCATGTGCTTCGTAAGCTAACCAGCATGTAGCCAAAAACAAACCGCAATGTGGTTAGTGCTGGAGCTTATACAGCAAATAACAAGTGACTCAACAACTCATTCTTAAAGCTACCATTGACTGGCAAAATGCTTACTGCACTGCTAGACATAATAACGACTGAGATTACAATGCTTGCGGCACGGTGACCGACTAGAAAGCACATTTGCCTCACAGTTCTGAGGACTCGGGTTCAAATCCAACCTCGCCTGCGTGGAATTTGCATGTTCTCTGTGTGGCTGTGTGGGTTTTCTGTGGGTACTCCTCTTTTCTCCTTCATCCCAAAAACATGCATGGTATGTTAATAGAAAACTCAAAATTTCCTTTGAACGTGACAACAAATAGTTGTTTAGATGTGCCTTGCGATTGGCTAGTGACTGGTTCAGGGTGGAACCCTCCTCTCACCCAAGTCAGTTGAGATAGGCTACAGCACCTCGGCGATCCTAATGAGGATAAGCAGTACTGAAAATGAATGAATGAATTACCATATTTCTCATCATGCTGAACAATATTCATCATATTCATAATTATTTCATTGCATGATTTTTTTCAGCACCTTGTATAAAGTACTACGAATGCTTACTCTATAAGTTGTGCATTGCAGTTACATGATTTTCTACCTTTGAGATTCTGAAGCTCCAACTGCTCTAGATGCAAAGTTAATTATTCCAAACCACATATGGACAAATATTTGGACACAATGGCGTTTAACCTAAAAGAAGTTAAAATGAAAGCACCGCCAGAGGAGCTTCTTCTCTACCCCACTGAAGGTCTTGAACAACAAGATGTTCGCGCATATCTGTGGGGTTTTAAGCCTATTTGTCCAGAAGCAGATTTGTTAGTTAAAAAAAGAACTAAGTTGGACCTGGTGAGCATGATTTTCAGTTCTCAATGTCCATTGTCAGCGTATCTTCATCTTAATGGTGTTTGTTTGAGTGGATGTCATTCACAACTCATGCATTCACTATTTCTCTCATAAATCTATCATAGCAGTACTTTGATTAAAAAAAAAAAAAAAAAAAGACAAAACAGACCGCTTCTCCTTCCAGGTAGAGTTTCCAGTTTCCAAATGTCCAGCATGATTTCAATGTTGCTTTACTTTAGTGCTTCTCCTTCATATCTCTGACTAAAGCCACATCCCTCACTAACTTGAACATGCATGCTACATATGTTTACCCTTGTTTTGTCTTGGGATCAGTCCAATTCCTTCTTTTTAACCCCAGTTGCTGCTTGTGGAGGGGGATCTGGTTAAATAAAAAAGGCTGGTTTAGGCTGCACATTGTGCCCATGTGTGTGCTTGTGCAAATGATCGAGGCACAATTTGGGCATCCTTTTTGTCTCTAGCCACTCTGATAAACTGTTTGTGTTGCGGTTGGTCCATAAACACAAAGTGCTTCTCAGCCTCTGGATACAAAACGCTCAGGCTAGCAACATGCTTTTGGCATTGAATAAACATTAACTTTTGGAGAGCAGTACAGATATATCAAATCTAGTGCGGTGCAAAAGGAACGTATAGCAGCATTTTAACAGCTGCTCACAATAGCAAATGCCATTTATACTTTCCACGTCATAACAGTTAAAACTTACGGTTGGACTTGTCTGCATATTTCATTTCCTCAAAACATGACTGTGCATGTTGCACTTTCCTAAAAAGAAGAAATGAGTCCCATATAAGTGTCGGGAATAAATGAAGACTTGTCGTCGTATTTTGTGCAGTTCTGATGTACTTTTACAGTGGTATCTTCACTTACCATTACTGTGGATTATAATTTTTTTTAGGGGGGTTATAATGCTCCGTGCTCCGTTTATTTATTTTTTCTAATGTGTTCCATGCCAAAATTTGACTTATGAATGAGCTTCACATACACCACAGCTAAAGTTCAATGACAAAAAATCACCAATGGCCTTTGAGGTTTTTATTGAACAATCAGTCTAACAAATATGAAATGAAAACTATCACAAGATGCATGAAAAAGAAGATAACAGAACTGTGTGATTGCTGATCCTGTTATCACTCACTACCTGGCCACACGGCACACAGATGTACTACAGTGGTTGTGTATGACTTTTGATTTTATTACATTTTATTTCTTTACCTTCTATCCATCCATTCGCAACAGAGTTCATCCTGTTCAGAGTCTCTGGAGGCTATCCCAGCTGACTTTGGGTGAAAAGCGGACGACTGTACACCCTGAACTGGTCACTGGTCAGATATGTTACAATATTTTCTTTATATAGATATAACAAAAATAACAAAATATATTAGCATTTGCGGCGGCACAGTGGAGCAGCTGTAAAGTGGTGGTCTCACAGTGCTGAGGACTGAGGTTCAAATCCAAGCCCTGCCTGAGTGCAACTGTTATCTGTCTCCATGTGCCCTGCAATTGGATGGCAACCAATTCAGGGTGTACACCGCCTCCTTCCAGATGATGAATGGGATTGGCTCCGGCACTCCTGTGACACTTGTGAGGAGAAGTGGCTCGGAAAAGGGATTGGTATTTGCACATGGAGTTGAGATGTTCATCTTTCTTGTCTTTATAAGACCCTCTGAGAGGCCCTTTGACCTTGTAAAAAAGGTAGATATTTTTGAAAACAAAAAATGGAAATATTTTTTGAAAGAAATCACAACTCTCTTTTGGAATTTTTTTTTTTAAAACGTTCTTCACGTCTACGTTGCAAAAGAGACTCTTTATGCCGCTACCGGAGTGACAGGATTTTCATTGCACTTGTCGAAGTAGTGACAATCCAGGCCACTTTTTGCAAGCTACACCTGCAAAGCGACAAATTCAATTAAGGAATCCTCTTCCCACTTTGAGTCGGTCTCCAGGGCACATCTTCCGAGCGACTCGCCTTAAAAGAAATTAGTAAATGCCACAAATAAAACGTGAAAACAACACCGCTTGATATTTATAACAGTAGTGATGATGCTAATAATAATAATATGACAAGTGTAGCAAAGGCGCCGCTCACCGTCAAGGCACAGGGGTCGCTTGTACTTTCAAGTGACGGCGTGACAACAAAGTCCACACAGGTAAGAGTTTGGCTTTTCCTCCAACTCCTCTCTGCATGTTTCACCCCCGTGCGTGGAGGTCCACGCTAAAGGCGACACAGGAGTGGGCACAGCTTCAAAAGGAGGGAGGGGAGCTGGGTTGTGGGACAACCACATCCAGACTCTTGGCCGAGGGGCGCCGCTCGCTCTACGCCTTCCGGCGGGACTTCCAGCGGCTGGACGGCTGCAGAGAAGACCGGAGCCGCGTGTCGGGGGATGTTGTCCTACCTCCCACCGAAAACGTACACGCTTGTATTCTAAACTCAACTTCCAAAGCTCGAAAGAGTCCAGACGCACACTTCACACAAGTTGAGACGCTTATCGTAACTTTATTTGCTTTGTTCGTTCTCGTGAACGAGGAGTTCCACTCACGGGGTTTTAAAAAAGAAGGGGGAAAGAATGGCCAACACAACGGCATGTATAGTCGGCATATATTTTTTTATTTAACAGAAAAGAAATGCAAAAATGTCAGTTTGGGGTGCGACAGTTTCGAGAAGAACTTAGTGAAACTCGCCATAAACAGGTAGTTGCCATCATACAGTATCGTTTACTGTAAATAGAGGAACTATACAGTCCACTTAACATTGAGAGCTTTAAACGGAATTTAAAATGAATACATATTTTTTACGTTTTTTTTTTTTTACCATGAAAAAATTTTTTGCTTTAGTTCTGCATAAAGTGTGAGCATTTTTTGCTGTTACCTTTTTTGTTGTAATTTTATCATTCACTTGTGGGTAAATGCATCATTCATTGCCAATTAGATTGCGTGTAAACACTTCTTAGAAACAGACTATTTTTCATCAATGTTTACGCACCAGAGCACACATTGTTTTTGAAATGGGTGATATGATTTTGCCCAAGTTCCTGCTCTCAGTGGCTGACAGGCAGGTTTAATGACTTCCACCTCCTGTAGTACAAACAATCTGTTTAAAAAACTGTTCTAACTCCTGCCTGTTTGCTTAGTTGTGATCGCTACAAAACACTACTGTGATGTGACATTTAATTTCACACACTTTTTTTTTTTTTTGTAAAAGGGTCACTGTCAGTTCTAACAGGGCATCTTGCCAGTGTTTGTTGTTATGCTCAAGGATGAAAGGATGAAGATGAGGACAGGAATAGATGACTGACACTTTAAACCCAGGACTCTCATATTCTCGCCGGATCTTCCTCCTTTGCTAATTATTGTGTTGTTTTCAGAGCAAATATGTCATATCCATGGCGACCAGGCAGGTTTATTGTCTCTTGTGCAATAGCTCACACAAGTAATTAATTGTCCTTCCCCCTCTCTCTCTTTCCCCTTCTGTCTTTGCTTAAACAGATCATTCATGGAAAGTCATCATCTTTATTAAAATGCCACAGCTAGTACAACACAAGGTAAACAATGAATGTTTTTCAATTTTACTATTTCAATGTCAGTTTTTTTGTACATTTGTTCTCTTTATAGTGTACAAAATTTGTGTACTTTGGCAATATTTCCCCATCAGGCAGCAGCTGTGCTGCATCCATCCCTTCATGCATACAGAGCAAGCACACACACACTTAAGACGGGCACCTTTAAAAGACACGCACAGGCAGGGAATCAGTTTGCATGGTGTGTGGATTGATCTAAGTTTTAGCCAGAATAAAAAGTCAATTGACTTTTGTGGAGACCTCTGTTTCATGAGGTCACCGACTGTAATGACCAGCAGCAGGTGACACTGTCCACCTGCATGAATTGCAGGCTGTGGATGAGGTGTATTTTTGTCCACCCCAAATAAGGGGCTGATGATAAATTGCTGAGTGCTCCATCAGTATGGAAAGTGAAGGCACATGTCTCATGTGCGTGGAGGTCTGTCTTGATCTGGACACCATCCAGCCTTCACTGTCTTGACTGGTGGCACAGGTTCTCATCTCTCCTTAGCATTGATATGACACAGCAATATCCATCTGTCAAACATAATGCCCCTTATTTCTCTTCCTGTTTATTGACCGCTCCCTGCCTCCCTACCTTCCCTCATCCTCCAGTGTCACTATCAGGGACAGGAGTTAAGTGACACATATTCTGATTTTTAACATCTTAACTGGCATGTGTGTGTTTACAACTCTTTGAGTGTGTGATGACAAGCAGCCCACCACACACTAGCGGTGGAATAGTTAACAAAACCACAGCTCATAACCCTGGGGCAGCTTTGGGTCATTTGGTAGAGCTGGTTGTCCAGTAACACAAGGGTCAATGGTTTGAATCCTGGCTTCGACTGATCGCTGTCAAAATGTCCTTCGGCAAGACACAGCCCTATATTTCAGCTGCCCATGGGTATATGAATGTGTGAGCATCTGTAACTTTGGGCACTGTGATGGTGTAATGAAAGCTTTCTCTCACTCTATATAAGTACAAGAAGCTTGTTATAGTTAGGTTTTATGCTAGAGTTGGGGCTAAGATGGTTTAGAATGGGTTTAGTTTAGGATGAGGGTGAGTTACAGTCAGGGGTAAACATACTAAGCCCACCACACTTTAATTACTGTATTTTCTGGACTATACGGCGCTCCGGATTACAAGTCGCACCAGCCATAAAATCCATAAAAAAGAAGAAAAAGACATGTATAAGTTGCACTGGAGTATAAGCTGAATTTTGGGGATGGTTGATTGAATGATTTTGGTTGTCACGGAAGCCCATACTTTGTCGAGCCATCCAATGACTTCCTGGAAAGTTGCATGGCGGATTCACCCGGAAGCTGTGATCTCCATCCGTCACCCACTGCTCCCACAGCAGGGGTCGGGAACCTACCTGGCTCTTTTGGTGGTTGCATAATGGCTTGCGGAGTTCTCATAATGACATACTGTACATGTGATTTCTGTCGTGCGGGCAACGCAAATGACGCAAAGGAGGATTGTCCTAGTGGAGTTGCCAGTTATATAGGATCAGGGGGTGTTCTGCCAGGAATGCTCCTGGGATTCCTAAAAATGTGTCACAGTAATAGTGATAGGAGAAAGAAGTAGTAAAGTACGTGAAGCTAGGCTAGCTGTTAGCTCATTTCGTAGCTACTTTGCATTTGCAAATGCTTCTCCTGATTTAGGAATCCCTTAAAATAGTCTAGTCTTCTGAGTAGATCATGAAAGGAAATACCGTTTTCAGACAGTTCAGCATAATCGCTCAAGATAATCTTTAAGAAACATCCTACTATCGAACTTTTACTGACTGATTGACTGACTGACTGACTGAAAGGTGAAAAGGCTCAACTTGGCCCTGACTGCCAGTGTGTGTTTACTGTGTCCCGCTTTTGGGTACAAATCCACAACTCAGACAGAAAAAAAATACACATTTCAAATTTCAGTTTAAACTGCATTTGTGTTTGTGTGTGTTGGTGATTTTTTTCCGTCTGCTTTAAAAGTGTGGAAAAAGTCTGTAGTTGTGCACAATGTCATTGGTTAATTGTTGTTCTGTGATACCACTACCATTCATATTTCCTTAAACCCTATCAGATGCCTCATGTCTCATAACTAGCCATCAGTGTCTGTCAAGGGGTGTGTAGAATTGAAACCCGTGTGTATTCTGCCTCTGTTTGACCTTGGCGCCTAGTCCTTTAATGTCAAATAATCATCGGTAATCCCAGGCACCACTTGACAGGCTTCCTGAGCCATTACTTTTTTTTCCCAGCTCATAACGTTTCTCAACTGCCCGTTTGTGTAGTGGTTTTGTATACAAATTCACACAGGCATCGTGTTTGGCGTTGAAGAAATATACTACCTTCACAATGTGTCATTATACCAGTATGGATACACACTTTTTTTTTTTTTTTAATCATTGTCAACCATTGTTTTTATTTTAGTACATAGGAAGTGTCCTTTTCGCATGGTTGATCAGCCAGTACAAAAATGCAATATAAGGGAGGTTCAAGGTGAATTGCATCCCGTGTGTTAACCCTCATCTGCGACTGAAAGAAATTCCTGAGCTAAATAAACAAATCACAGAGGCAAACAGCAATATGAGCATATAATAACTATTGATTATACTTGGCAGTTCACAGTTAAATAGTGCCTTTTTGTCCATATGTTGTGGACCTTTTCAAGATATTTGAGAATGAGGCAGGCATGAAGTTATTGGGAGGGGAGGATAAATAGAACAAGTGATGGAGAAAGACATGATATTTTGCTGAGTTGAAAAAGGGACATGCCGCGCCTTTCATAGCTCATTATCATTCCCAATAAGTCTTAAGGAAAGAAGGAGCATTGAGTGTAAATGCACAGTAATCCTTCCACTCTCCAAGGTTAGTAGGGACGTCAGCACAGACGCACCGTTCCCAGCTGGCCACTTTGGGACCAGAGGAGCACAGTTAAGGATATATGTTCAAGGAGAAAGTGAGGGCGTTTAGACACTGGGTTAGGGTTATGCCCTACCTTCTTTCTCAATGGCAATGCACCAGCTGGCATGTAGTCAGCGCTTTAAAACAGCCATTTTTGGACATATTAAGTATAAAGCGAACATGCGGGATTTAGAAGCCATATTAACGATCCAAATGGGGCACTTTTGTTTTAAGCAGAGTGTTGAACTTAAAGGAACTCCCTGCACTTTGGGTGTGGTCCAGCAACTAGCAATAAGATAAATTGAAAGAACGTCGCTTATTAAGTCGTTCAACAAATTGCCACTCACTTGCAGCAGTTCTTCAACCATGTTGCTTGAATGGAAATCCAATGCAGTCTTTATTTATACACTTTTAATCTCACAGTCCAACGTTCCCTGTTCCCTTCCCTGTTCACACTGTGTTTTCTGCACAGGGTTGGTAATATTCCAGTATCCATGTGCATTTATCAACTGAGAAGTGGGACATTAATCTCAATTCACAGTGAAAATAGTGGTGATTTGATGCTCTCACTAATTAGAACAGTGATTGTTTTTGATGTTACCGTCATACTTTGTTTTTAGTCTCATCTAATTTGAATAAAAAAAATCTCAGTTCTTCTTTGGTATTGTATGAATACTACATTTGATATTTCTTTTGTTAAATTAGTGTATTTAAAAATAAATATTCATTATTTTATTTTGTATTAGAGCCTCTTTCATTTACTCAAGAGTAGCTGTATGACTCCGAGGTGAAAATTTTCTGTGATCCCTTCATCATTTATAGACTCACAGGTAATTTTGTGATCTTGTGGGTGCAGAATTCTTGAGGTACAGAACTATTTTTTTCCAGGTACTATGATTAAGGATGGTTTCACATTGCGGCATTTACTAATTTAGGGCTTTATAGAAAAGCGTTGTCCTATTTTTACAAGAATGGTACAAAAGCCTTAAGAAAAAGAAATTGGAGCTGACATGGAAGCGTTTTAGTTGCCTTTTGTCTTGCACAGTGTGCTGCCACCGTTCTGGCTTTTTTTCATATAAGGAAGGATGATTTAGCCTTAGACAGATAACCTTTGCACATTTTAAATGTTATTTCTGCAGTTTTTCCTCACTCTCAGGTGTTACCATCTCTATTGCCTTAGTCACACTCATGGATTTGATCCATGTTTACAGTTCAACTTTACACTGATTTGACCATTGAGATCTGTATCGGCTGATCATGAGCATTTTATGCTGATCAGTTGATCGGCTTTATTGTCATAATTCGCTGATTTGATCAGTGATGTCATTGATCGGCTCTTCAAAAGTTATTTGCTTAGCGTCACCATCGTGCCCAGTATATTTGGATACAACAGCAAGTTTTTTTTTTTCTTTTTTTATTTAAGCATTTTCGCGTGTCTTTTGACCTTAGAACTCTAAATATCTGACAGCCAATTAAGTTATTTAAAAAACAAAACAAACAAAGCCATCTGAAAAACGACATGTAATGCACGGATCAGACTACAAGCCAAATTTCTTTCATGATTAGACTATGTCAAACTACTGCAATAAAATTCCGATACTACTGCATCCCGTATTTTACGATCATTGGGCTTTATCTTGTCAACTCAAATGCGTGTCATTACCGTGGTGTCATGGCCTGCCGGTCCCTGTCCTGGCTGTGCCAGTCTCCGACACGGCACGCACCGGCAGCAATCAGTGAGGCGCACAACTGATTGTGCCGAATTTATTACAGTATAAGAAAATGGGGTAAAACATTTGTTTGTGGTCACCGTTGCTCAGGAGAGAACTTTAATTCAAGTCTTGCTTGAGGTATGTTCACATACTTTTAATACGATATGGCTTGCAAGCACAAAACAAAATTTAGCCTGGCAAACTAGTGCTATAGAGCATTGGTTTGGTAAACCAGGGGTCGTGAGTTCATATCTCACTGGGGCCTCTACTCCCCAAGAGGGGTTTCGTCAGGAAGGGTATCCGGCGTAAAAAAAACTGTGCCAAACAAATATGAGCGTTCATCTGAGATGGCACGCTGTGGCAACTCCTAACGGGACAAGCCAAAAGAAACTTACTTGGCAAGCTAGTGCTAACGCGGTTCATTGTTTGTGTAAAGATGCTGCTGTTCCGTTGAATCATACTGTACAGTTTCAGTGTGGGTGAAGTAATTTAATTTCAATAATTTAGTTACAGTAAGTTAGCAGCCATTATTTCTGTCATGATGTAATGCTGGTTTCATCTGACTGATTAGAATACATTACCCGGGTAGAGCAGTGATTTCTAACCTTTATGGAGCAAAGGATCATACTTTGCAATTGAAAAATCTCACAGAACACCACCAAAAAAAAAAAAAGTCAATAAAAGTAGATACTTTAATTGCTGTTTGTACTTTCTGCCATCTAATAGAAGAGCATTCAATTGTTCTGTCTGTCACCATGCCTCACTGGTATAAATAGATGCACACAGATACAATATTTATTGTAAATAGATATTTTTGAGCAATTAAGTACAAATGTTTGTACAGTAAATGAACAGGTCATTTACTGAAAATAGACTCATTGGTCCATCTTATGATCAGGTCGGTGATGTTTTCTCTTAAACTCGCTGATGAGTGATCGTCCCCAAAAATCCTGATAGCGTAAAGCCTATTTACAGTGCTACGAAGGATGTCTTCATCAATATTTTCTTTATCAGTCTGCATTTTGGTTGCTGCTTACTTTAAATCCTCCCCTTCTAACTCCCCAAACAACCCGAGGGAGCCTTAGGCAAAGAGCTATCACCATGGTGATCTGAACACAGATTCCCTACACAACGGCCCAATGTGACGGGTGTGTATTGAGCTGAGATGGAACAAAATGTCACAGCAACAGGTTTTTTTTTTTTTTGGGTGTGTGTGCGCTTTTTGCTTTTGGCTGGACTTGCTGAGATCTGAGGTCTAACAGAGTGGGAGTTAAGGAAAATTATGATTATTATTTTTAATACTATTGCTGTTCCCCACTGCGAATTAAGCATCTTCACAAATACGCCCCTTGTCGTCGAGTGGCATTTACAGTGATATAGCAGAAAAGCTTTGCTTGAAGGGGAATTCCGGTGGTTTGCATTAACAATGTATCCAATAGGTCATGTAATATGTACTCTATCTTGACAATGTGATCTTAAATCCTCTCTCATTTAATAGTGTTTTTTTTATATACAGAGAAAGAAAGAATAAAAGAAAAAAAGGATAATTTTTTTTTACATTCATAAACAGTGGGATAACAATACCTTTATAAATGACAGAATAGGAGGGTTTCTCTCATCTCCAATGATCTAATCTAGTAGGTTTAATAGTTTTTTGAGAAGATTTTTATCGACAATTCCGAATTTTCAGGGGCACTGCCATTTTCACGAGTCACATGACCTACGTGGGCGGATGTGACGTGTTGCGTGCCATTCCAAAGGCTCGCTTACATGGGACGCCATTATGCCCAGCGCTGATTTCTCTGATTTATTATCCGAATATTCAACATTATTTACCGCCGAGTGGCGGAGCTGTGAGTTCGCTCCCCCGGGAGTGAGCTCCACCGGGTGGAATGACGCAGAGTCTGATGAGCTCGCTCCATGGCCGAGCGAGCTCCGTGGCTCGGCGGGGAGCGAGCTCACGGCTTCGCCGCTCGGCGGCATTACTTACAGCCAAGATTCAAATCTGTATGGAAGTATTCCTCTGTTTTCCCGATCAACCGATACTTGTGTTTCTTCATCAGATGAGGATAAATCTGAGAAATCAGCGCTGGGCATAATGGCGTCCCATGTAATCAAGCGTTTGGAACGGCACGTAACACATCACATCCGCACATGTAGGTCATTTGACTCGCGAAAATGGCAGCGCCCCTGAAAATTTGTAATTGTCGATAAAAATGTTCTCAAAACGCAACTAAATGAGAGAGGATTTAACATCACATTGTCAAGATAGAGTACATATTACACGACCTATTGGATACATTGTTAATGCAAACCGCCGGAATTCCCCTATAAGTATTTGAATCAATTTGTGATTTGAATAAGAATGATCAGGATCATAACTTCACAAATGGGAAACTGTTTACCAATAGAAAATAAATTCAAGCCCCTAATTACCCTGGTGCACATCTGAGATGATACGCTGTGGCGACCCCGAAAGGGACAAGCCGAAAGAAACACACACACACATGTTTCAAGAAGACCACTCAGTATTCTGCCTCTGCTCAATCATACAGAACTAAACAACGTCACGATATAAATCTCCCTCAGTATGTGAATTTGGGTAACAGGCCAAACCGATGAGTTAAAAAAACAATAAAGTGTGACGCTATTCTTCCTTCCACGCAAATGTAAATTCTTTTCTGTGACTTACTCTGTTTCATATATCCGTACAGTTTTAGAATAAAGGATTGGGACATGGACATAACGCATAACAAAACCCCAACCTGCTATAATGAATTTTAGTCCCTGTGTAAGGATGTGTTGCCAGTCAATTTTGTCCAGAATCATAGTTTATAACAAAGTATAAATGAAAAGAAACGTTTGCCTTGTTCCTGTGTAGACAAATTGTCATCTCAATTATTACTGGGTTTGTGTGAAAAGGACATTTGTATATTTTCTATTTGCATTTGTCTGATACAACACATTCAGCAAACATGGTGTAGATGCTGTGCAGAAAAGGCTACATTTTGCCTTGAAATCATATGATTTACTATGCTATCAAGTTGTAAGAATTAGAAGAAAGCATTCCCATAATTTTCAACCAAGATGATAATTTTTAATAAATTAGTATTTGTACTCAATACTTTTCCTTTATACCTCTACATACATTATATCTTAGGCATTCCCTAGGAATTGGCATTTACTAGCATGCTAAATAGGCTCCCATTGATCATATCAGAGCTGGGGTGATAAAATACTATGGACTCTCCAAGGTGGAATGCCCCAAAATCATACAATTTATAGTCCTGTATTTTTGAAACCACAAATGTGAAATTTACATTATGAAATAAACTCTATTTACAGGTTAAACTTTCTTCCCTGGCATACACTTTCCACCATTGCACAATCCTACTGCTTGTAAATCTTTGTGGGCACAGGCTCTTGTGGTACTCCACCAGGTAGCAGGTCATAGCAGATACTGCAAGACCACTAAAACCCCTGTCTACTGGGTCGTGATGATTGGACAGTATTGCCCTATGAGCTCTCACTTTATGCTGACATTGACCTTGCCTTGATCCAAACAGCATGCCGTTGGCCACCGATCCAAGATAGGAAAAGGGTTTTATAGATAATTTGGCATTGAAGAGATGTAGCAGGTTATGCCCTCAACCCTGAAGAGGATGTTTGCTGTTATCATAACAGGTACAGGGTTGCTCTCAGTCCCTAGGGTTGGAAAGGAAGTTTGACCTGAACCAAAGGCCACAAGGTGGACTTCAAACACACAACCATAACATCTGCCACAATGGCTGGACATCTTGCTCGCTGGGGGCAGGCGATGCTCCATGGCTTATGTGATCATGTTGGCCTTGTTAAAACCTTTGTGTCTAGAAGTAGTGGGTGTTTACTTAAAGTTTTTTTTTATGCATCATCTCGTTAATGTTCGTTACTGAACAATAGCTGCCAGTTCTGTTCATGCCAAGTCTGTAAAAGCAATAAACTCTTTCAGTGATATTTACTCCCTGTGTAGGTGCAAAGGTGTCATTCCCAAGAGTTTCTTTTATGTTTTGAGACCTCATTTGCTTCCTTAACTGCAATTGGCACAGTGGTAACATGTACCCCCTATTTGATCTCCGTTGTTGTATGGCATCCCACTTCAGAAATACTCTTGTCAAAAGAAGAAAATAAATTTTTCAGTGTTTATTACAATATAGCTTGCCAGAAGGGACTCCTTGCTGCTCTCCTATTGCAGCTCCAGCAATTAGAAAATTGATTACGAGAACTTGAACACACCTCCTTGGCTCTTATCTCGTCATTCTTGGACAATATTGTTGTGCCATGAGACAAAGTAAATCATAAAGGGAAACCCTTAGTGAATCTTAATAAATGGCTACGGGGCAGAGCAGCTGTCTCGTGCTGAATGTCTGAGCCAGTTTTCTAAACTATGATTAAAGAAAAGTTTTGGTTTATTTAAAGATGCCATGTCCTGTGGGTTTTCCCACCCTACTCCCCCAGAAGAGCACAGTGATTATTTCACCCCTCCATGCCAGGACTGCTCCCCTCTCTTAGGATCTATTAACTTGAAATCTTTTGGGTGATGACTCTTTGAAAGTAGCGGTCATTCTGGGATGTCATGTTGAAAATGCCACAAAGAGACCTAATGCTAATTAAAATACTTAACCCCCCCCATCCCAAAGCTGCATAGGGAAAGACTTGGTAGCAATTTGGCAGATAATCAAATTGCATTTTAAATAGTGTTTTAACACGACTGGGCTTTGCTCCCAGGAAGAAGTAGTGGCACAAATTAGCCTTGAATAAGATGCTTTGTGCTCAGAAGAACAGTACAAGAAAATTCACATCATAACATGCAGTGTTTGATTTATGTTTTCAATGACTTCAAATGATTTTATTTTAAAAGACTATTTGATTTGTTTTCATGCATGCAGGAATACTGTTTTCCTTTTAATTACGAATTCCCCATTGCAAAGTGGCATTTTCTTTACAATGTGTCCTTCCAATCTCACCAGTTGAAGCAAAAAGGCTAATGAGACATGATTTGTTAACAGTTGTAGTACCTCAGAAACATTTTACTTTTAATTTCATATTTTTGGTCTGACCGAAATGGCAAATGGGGTGGAAAATGTTGTCAACAGTTATGTTTGTCTAGGAAAAAAATCTCTGCTTAGAAGCTATCCCCCCATATTTGATTTACATCGTTAAGTTCTTTTCAGCCAGTCAAATTGTTTATTCACCCACAATTCCAGTGCATGTTAGTGACATCCTGTTAGCAGAAAAAAGAAAACGGACAGCCCAAAAAAAAAAAATGGGGAAACAGACCTTTGTTGTTTCTCCCAGAATAAGCAAAAAGTCTAGTTCTAATTAAATGAGAGGAGTGAAATAAAATTAAACTCCCCATGAATTTTAAATCTCACTTTTAATCTGCCTTGTAAATCTGGACCATCTTTCATATTAAATTTTGGACATATTAATGCAGCCACCAGTACATCAAGTATTTCACATGTACATTCGTAGCATAAAAGGTGATTCCAGAACAAAAGCGTTAGCCTATCTTTCATAGGCTTATGTCCGGGTAATGCTTTTTCCTCTTATGTTATGTGTGTTATTTGTGGCATACGCTTCCAGAAAAGCCCACTTTCATCAGCATTAAATACTAATACTAAACCCGGTGCTTTCAGACAGTCACTGAATTCTTGCACATACTTTTCAGCCCCCCTTTTGTTTGAACTAGCTGCCTCCATGTGCCTTGCCACTCAATGAACATCAGTTCTGTTTTTAAACTTTTCAAACTACCCTCTGGTGGCTTTGAAACTAAAGGCACTAGTATCACCTTCAGGACTGGGAGGCATTTCCGTTTGGAGATCGCTGTACATTTTTAAGGCTTTCTCACAAATGATAGCCTCACTCATACTGTCCCCCGCTAACTCTTTCCTTGATAAATATCAAAAGTATCTTCTCACTTTCTTTCATTATCTGTGGCCTTTGTTTTGTGATGGTAGTCAGTCCTTTCGCAGCACTAGCTGCCTTTATCACATCTTTATGCTTGAGGATAGTTGAAATACTTGACTTAGTCATACCATACTGGTTAAGAAGATCCATAACACACGCCCCATTTTCGTACTTGCCCATAATGTCCTTCCTTAAATTCACGGTGGTTCGCAAAACTTTCCTTCTTCCTTTGCTGCTGGAAGCACCACTGTCTGTCTTTGGCCTGGATAAGAAATTACTGTGAAAATATCGAAAAAAGCTTGAAACGCACTCGTGAATGTGCACTCACACGATGACTGCCCGGCTGATTTGAAGTGGGCAGTGGGTCATCTTGGCACCGCCCTGTGTGCGTTCGGCAGAGCTCCGTTTGACTTGGCTACCCGTCCAACATGCATTTTGCTTTGCTCATGGATTCGGACACCAAGAATTGGGTCAAAAACTGAAGCATTTTTTTAATGCAGATTTTTTTCAGTCAAGGTCCGATTTGTACAACCACCGAGACGTTCGGGCTCCGAGGTTCCACTGTATTATTGTTTGTTGGGCAACATCTGAAGTTGCACATAGTTATTTTTGTGTATTTGATGTCTGTGCTCTAAGGAAGAGAATAAAAAAAAAATCTAAAGCTACTCACTAGTTATTTTGACGTAGTTTTTCACTCAGTGCTTATCCTTATTCAAATAAATATTTGAAAGACTAATTTGTACTTACCGGTTTTGTCAATATACATTTGTAATTTTTTGGCAGCTATATACACCTTTGACTTGCTGTTAAATCCACAGTCCAAAGTCTTGATCTGCACACTACAGTTTATGCAAAAGTAGATTGAGCACGCTTGTATACAACCATATCTATAATGAAGTTGCTTGATATATATATATATAATTTATAAACCCTGAGGAAGTTCCAGTCATTTTTTGTTGCTTTCAGGGGAAAGTATCTGAAATATGAAAAATGTGGCTTTGAAACAGCTTTGTTCCAGGTTTTGTGGCATTTATATAAAATTAGCCCGACAATTGTTTAACTTAAAGGTCAAGTGTCATCCCTATAAACATTCTAAAATAGATATTGTCATGAAAAATACAAATAACATTATTCACTTCAATGTCTATACGAAAACATAAATATGAACAGAGTGTCATCCATCCGTAAAGTTACGGAAGTCTCATTCGACATCCAAGTGGTTGACTTATTGCCTGCAACGTCATCAGCAGATGTTAAATAGGGATATTTGCCATTGAAAACACTTAGTGCCAGATGCTATGGGACAGAGAAGCTCTTTTTGAAGAAGAAAGCATCTCACAATCGAGTAAAGGGACTGGGTTAATATTACCCTATCATTTCGAGCCATATTTAGATGATATAGGGATCACTTCTAACTAATAACAGATTCCCAGATGGTATGCCAGTATGTAGCGTACTCAGCCGCGAGCGACGACAACGTAACGGCCCGGGTGCGACGAGCCACTGCGGCCTAGCCGCTATAAGCCAATCACGGCTTTGGCCAGGGTGGCTCATCGCGGTGCCAAGCCGGGCCGCTTTGCGGCGTTGTCGTCGCAAAGCGGCTGAGTGCATCATTGTCGGCGGCATTGTTCATTATCGACAGCGTTGGTGGCGTTGTACCCGAGGCCATCGACACATTTAGCACCCATGAATTGCGTACATGGATCTTTTGTTACGTTCTGAGTTGATTATGTCCCCATTCCCCACTATTGTTTTTTTTTTAGTACCTCTATACACACCTACCTGTCATTTGGAACCCACGAAGGTTTCGTCTTTTGCACCTGAGAAATCAATTTTTCATGATAAACCGGGTCTTTTTGAAACATATGAAGAGTAAATCCATCCTCCGGAGTGGTTGAACAATATCCAGCAATACAACGAGCCAGCGTTTTGGCTAACATGAAGGAACAAAGCGCTACCTTCCAGCAGGTAAAACTAGTATAAACACACGAGACAGCCTGAGTGCGCTCCTGCTATTAACGTCACTTCCTGCTTCTTCTCCAAAACAAATCCCTTGAGAGGATTTTCATAGGGTGAGGTACAAAAAATGATGGGTGCATTCCGGCTGCCTTTTTTTTTTTTTTAAATTAGTAACATACTAAAAATCATGCATTTCATGTCAGTGGGGCTTTAATATGGCAAATCAATCACATTTGATAAAAACATGCAGGTAACTGTGCAAATTGTGAGCAAAATAAGTATAAACCTTATCAAACCACAAAAAAATAACATTGGAGTGCTTCTCCTTGTATTTTTGTTTGGGAAATTCTAATTGGTAGAGACATTCCCTTGTCAAAATGGTTTCTATTGAGTCTTTCCCAAATTGATTTGCCAAAGAAAGTCCTGCTAGATGTCCATTCATCCATTTTCTTAGCTGCTTATCCTCATGAGGGTCACGGGGAGTCCTGGAGCCTATCTCAGCTGTCATCTGGCAAGAGACAGGGTACACCCTGGACTGGTTGCCAGCCTAGCTGTATTAGAACTAGCTTGTGGGGTATCCAAAGTCCATATGGTTATTTCCAATGTGATGTCTTTACAAACAGTAAGTTTAATAGTTTTTACAACTTTTCTGGCACTTTTATGATGATTGCTGGAAAGTTAATGTCACTTGTGTGATTTAATTCAGGTGGCCAGGTGACTGGGATGCATGGCTGGAGAACACAAGTATGGAAAAAACACTTATATACTTCAGTCTTTCCTCAGAATGATATTGCTGCCTCAGTTTGATGTATAGTAAATGCTCATGATTTGGAAATTAATATACATCTTTTGTCAGCTCTAGCAAAAGAGTACTAGTTATAGAGTACTAGTTTGGTGGGGAAAAAAATATGTCTGTATCCTCAGGTCCCTCTCCTTTCACAACAAATGTGATGGGATTAAAAGTATTTTTTATTTATAGATATTTCAGCCTAAAAGACAATAGAGGACTTCTGTTTTTACACTACTACAGTCTTTATCTTTTTAATAAAAATCCTGACTTGGTAAAAGTTTAATTAAAGCGGGACTTCAAGTAAGTGAAATGAGCAAGGGAGTGCAGTCTTTAAGGGACTGCTTATTTTACCATCTGGGCTATCCTCCAAAAAAATGGTCAATTAGCGTGTTAAGCTGCAGAGACAAAAACTTCATTAGTTCTAGCAAAAAGAATAATAGGTTATAAAGGTTTAGCTTTAGTAGCAGGGCGAATGTACTTGTGTATTTTGTCTTATGCAATTATAAGTTTCAAGGAATTATTACACTTAGGTGTTTGACTGTGGAAGTAGTTTTCTTTTTGTAGTTTCTAAGTGTCTAAGGAGATCAGTTTATTGCCTGACATGTACAACTGTTCTAAGAGAAAGCATCAAAGTAGGAGCAAAAACCGGAGAAATGAACATTTCCATCCCTTGGTTTGGTTGGTAGATTTTTTTGGTACTTTTATCTGTCGTAATTTTTGTTTCAATAGAAATAAAACATTGATGTCATAGGAAGGGCGGCATGGTGGAGCAGTTGTAAAACGTTGCCCTCACAGTTCTGAGGACCTGGGTTCTGTACACTGGTTCTGGCAAGTGTGGAGTTTGCATGTTCTCCCTGTGCCTTCATGGGTTTTCTCTGGGCACTCCGGTTTCCTCCCACATCCCAAAAACATGGCTCAATTGGACACTCTAAATTGCTCCTAGGTGTGATTGTGAGTGATACTGTTGTCTGTCTCTATGTGCCTTGCGATTGGATAATTGTCTACAGGTATATTTCCTCTGCAGGCGACCGGTTCAGGGTGTACCCTACTTCTAGATAGCCGTCTATGACCCTAGTGAGGATAGGCGGTATGGAAAATGGATGGATGAATGAATACAGGGCAGCACGGTGGTCAGCTGATCAAAGCGTTGGCCTCACAGATCTGAGGACTCTGGTTCAATCCTGGCCCCTCCTGTGTGGAGTTTGCATATTCTCCCTGTGCCTGCGTAGGTTTTCTCTGGGCACTGCGGTTTCCTCCCACATCCCAAAAACATACATCAATTGGACACTGTAAATTGCCCCTAGTTTTGATTGTGAGTGTGCCTGTTTGTCTATGTGCCCTGCGATTGTCTGGCAGCTAGTTCAGTCTGTAACCTGCCTCTGGCCCGTTGATAGCTGGGTTAGGCTTCAGCACCCCCGTGACCCTTGTGAGAATAAGTGGCTAAAAAAAATGGATGGATGGATGTCATAGGAAGACTAGAAATCTCATTTCTTCCTTCAGATCTTACTGCAAATAGAGATCTTTTGCATTATGCTCTGAATGCTAGTAAATGATTGGTTTCAGTAGATCTGCCAATAAATTAATTATTTCCACTTCATGGTTAAGTATATGCTACTCTTCCAAATCGAGTGCTGGTACTTGGTTATTACACTTTAATAGCGTGGTTGCCAAACTAACGATATATTACTCTGTGTGCTGGCTCAGATCAGAGAAGATGAATTGGCTATTAATTAGAGTTGCACTGAGAGGGCACTGGGGAGAGACTCCTCATAGCCTCGCAATCAACGCCAACATGAGCTCTCGTGACTGGGACAGTTGGGCAACCCCGGGTCACAAAGTTGATCAGAATTTGGTTGAAGGGACGCATTTACTAGTAATCATCCAGACTTGGTCTAACCATTGTTTCAAGCTTTAATGACCAAACTGCGATCTGTAGAGAGGCGTTTCAGACTATTTGGCACCAAAGATGTGGTGGAAAATATTATTGTTTGGCTCACTATTGTTGCACAGCCTTTAAATTCGTCCTCTTATAACAATTAATTAAGCTTTCTTATATGAGATGTTCCATCTTGAGCTCATTCACAGAGGATAAATAAGTCAAAACTGAAGGATATATGTCTTTTTATTGGCTCACTAGAGCCCGGACGCATCTATATTGGGGGCTGAAGCTGTCTCTGCGGTGCGACTTTGTGGAGGACTCTCTGCCATCAGTCAATTTGAATGCCTCTTTTATGGCTCATTTTGTTAAAAAACACTTTTTTTTAATGCAAGGTATCAGGAGTTATGGGCTGTCTATGCAAATGAAGGCGTTTTGACAGTTTGTTATTCATGCCATCACATTTTTAAACGCTCAAAAGCAATAAATTTCACATGACATGCTGCACTGAAATTGCCACTGAATATTATTAGTTATTTTAACAAGTTCCTTGTAAATAAGTGTTAAATGTTTGGACGATGGGCAGGAAGAAACATAGCTTTGCATCAACTTATTAAACACTATAAAACTAGCAGTGATTTATCATGGATGTTGTGTTATCCATCTTTTGTGTATTTTGTAAGCTTGCTTTGTCTTGATATGCCCATTAAATATGGAAGTGCAGTTAAAAGTATGGGGTTTCACCTGTCATGAAATTGTTTGCTCCAGACTTATTTTTGTACCCATGATCTTTGCAAAGCTGGAGTAAATGATAGCATGGAGTATGGCACCAACATACTGCATGTCATTTAGTTTTTCTACCTCAAATGCTAATTTATAGTTTTTAGAAATCAAATGGTCTCCGTTCAAGTATCTTGGGGTCTTGTTCACGAGTGAGGGAAGAATGGAGCGGGAGATTGACAGGCGGATCGGTGTAGCATCTGCAGTGATGTGAACTTTGTATTGGTCCGTTGGGGTTAAGAGGGAGTTAAGTGAAAAGGCGAAGCTCTCAATTTACCAGTCGATCTACGTTCCAACCCTCACCTATTGGCACGAGCTGTCGGTCGTTACTGAAAGAACAAATTGTGGATACAAGTGGCCGAAATGAGTTTCATCTCTAGGGTGTTCGGGCTCTCCTTGAGAGATAGGGTGAGAAGCTCGTTCATTCGGGAGGGGCTCAGTGTCGAGCCGCCGCTTCTCCGCATTAAGAGGAGCCAGATGAGGTGGCTGGGGCATCTGATCTGGATGCCTCCCAGACGCCACCCTGGTGAGGTGTTCCTGGCACGTCCCACCGGAAAGAGACCCCGGTGACGCATCTGGACACACAGGAGACTATTGCTCTCGGCTGGCCCATGAATGCCTCAGGATTCCTCCGGTGGAGCTGGATGAAGTGGCTGGGGAAAGGGAAGTCTGGGTATCACTGCTAAAGCTCCTGCCTCACCGACCCCACCCGGAAAAGTGGTAGAAGATGGATGGATGAATTTTTGTCTGTAATGTAACCCAAATTATCTCAAAGGACTCAAAGTTGGTAAAATAAATAGTACGTTTTATAAGGCAATGTAGTTTGATGAATGGTTGTAGATGCAATGTTAGCTGGGAGCCTTTAGAAATTATCGTACAGTTAGGGCAGAATATTGTCTAGACGATTGTGTGACATTTTAAATGACACATTCAATACGTCTCTAAACACAAAAAATAACCCGCACAGATGCTGCATTTTCATATTCACAATTTCACAATGGTCACCACATGTCACTGTTCGGGATACTTTGATTGTTAGAGGACCTGGGTAGATTACCATAATTTCTTGTGTATAGTACACATTTTATTCAATGGTGGGCATTATACATAGTTATAGGGGATAATGGAAAAAAAAACAAACAACTTTGTATTTTATAAAAGTACGCCGCCATCTATGGATTGTGAAAAGCTCTACACTTTTATTCCAATATGCCACCATCACCTAGAGGTTATCAAAAAGCTGTTGACTTTCATTCTAATTTACCACCTCCACCTAGAAAAATGTGCAGGCTACACTTTTATTCTAATATGACAGGGGTATGTACATATAAGTGTAGAATATATACAGTTGTACTCAAAAGTTTACATACCCTGGCAGAATATTTGAAATGTTTTTGTTTAATGATTAATGATCAACAACTGTCATTAATTTTCTCAATGATTGTTTGTTTCAAAATAAAGCTTTTCTGAAATGCTTGGCAGTTTAATTTGAATGCCATTAAAATAAAATGTTTGTATGACCCTTCATACTTTCTCTAGAGAATTGTACCCATTTTACAAATTGTCTGGGTAATCAAACTTATGAGAATGATTGTGTCTTTTCTCATATACTAAATAAATGTAGGCTAGTGAATGTAAAAATGAGATCAATTACATAAAAAACCATTACGTTCAAACAGAGTGGTGCCTTGGTGATTGAGCACAATCCGTTCCAGAAGGCTGGTTGAAAACCAAAATGTTCAAAAACTGAAGCACATTTTCCCATTACAATGAATGGAAAATGAAATAATGCGTTCCGAGCCTAAAAAATATATTTTTAGGTGATTTTTAAAATCTTTTCCTGATAATAAACTGCATAGTAGAAATACATGTAAAGTTTAAATACTTTATAGAATTAAATCATTTAGGAAATATATTTAATTTTTGCTTAAAATGTATGCTTTTGCCAAGTCGAGTATGCTAGGCTGGGAGTGCATTGCCGTATCTGTAGCAGCCAGCCTTGTAAACCTTTTGTTATTAACAAATTGTTATTAGCAATAATGAGGGGGGTAAAAAACAAATTGTTTTTATTTGCACAGAAAGTACGTATCTAGCGTAGCGTTAATGGAACAAAAGAAAAAAGCAATGCAAAACAGTTTTAGATGTCTTCGGTGAGGGTGACTTGCCCCTTTTTCACAAAGAACAAATCTGTTTTTTTCTGCCCTCTTTTAAGAACTTTTCTGAAGTAGCTTATGACATCATTAAAATTTGGCAGTGCTCTGCAATATTCAGCTTTATGCAGGTGATGAAGTTGCAGGTGATGAAGTTCTACAAAATTATGGATGTCGTTCCATTTAGTGCAGATAGCTTTAATATCGGCACTTGAAACATCCTTCCTGCCTTCAGCCTCATCAGACGACATTTCCTCCCTTCCTCGCCAATACTATCCACAGCTAACTGCTGTTCGTTCACCAAAATAAGATGCAAATTTTCGACTTCCTCCAAGATCTGTGGCCTCTGCTTGGTCAACATGGTTGCTCCTTTAGCAACACCACTTCCTTTGAGGGCATCCTTGTGTTTCTGAATAGTGCCGATCGCCGTTTTCACCATGCCATACTTCTTCGATAGCTCAGAAACGCGCAGACCAGATTTGTGCTTGGCTATCAAATCGTTCTTGAAGTCGACAGTTTTACGCACCACTTTCCTTTTTTCAGCACCAGCAGTTCCACTTGCCTTCTTTGGACCCATGATCGGGGGTTAATGTTGCTCAATTTGAAGAAAAAAAGTCACTATAGTACTGGGAAACGTCCACGAGCAGAGGAGTGTGTCAGTCAACTGGTTGCGGGCACGGTCGCTGGTCGGGGTGTTCGAATACCAATTTTCGTTTGAAAGCCAAAGCAAAAAAATCTCGAAATTTTCGTTCGAAAACCGATTTGTACGAAAACCAAGACGTTCGAATACTGAGGTACCATTGTCCAATGCTTAAGTACAGAATAATTATTTAATAAAGCAAACAAAAACAGATAATACTTTGTTTCGATCATATTGGTAGAAGCAAAACATACATTGTTAAAATGCATTATGTAAGAAGAAATGTTTTCTAGAATTTTGAGGTCACCTTTGGGAGTGCCTATTATACATGGGTGCGCATTATGCATGAGAAATTATGGTACATCTTGCCCTTGATACTGAAGTCACATTGGCAGATTGCCATCAAAATGTTTTATTTTTATCCACATATAAAGGAGGCATGATTCCAATCTAAGAACACCTGATTTCATGTGTATATTTTACGCTTTACACTGCCATGAATTGAACCACTTGGGATGATAAATTTGAATTGTGTCCTTAATGTACTTTATTAATTCATTGCACTTTAATTAAGATTAGGTCAAACTTCATGTTCTTTCTTATTAACCCTAAGAAGAGAAATAATGTCCGCTAACTTCCTCAAAGTGAGTGAGGAAAAGCGATTAGTCATGGCTACAACAATTCTTCGTTAATCCTTCTTATTGTCTTGCATGCTATTGAGGAAAAAACTACCAGATATATTTCTCTCTCTACACACACACACACACACACGAACACACACACACACACACACCACACACACACACACATATATATATATATATATATATACACACACAGTGAAGAAAATAAGTATTTGAATTGTGGGTGCATGTCCACTGTGAGAAAGATAATCTAAAAAGAAAACTCCAGAAATCATAATATATGATTTTTTGAATGATTTATTTGTGCAACACATTTGCAAATAAGTATTTGAACACCTGAGAAAAACAATGTTGATATTTGGTAGAGTAGCTTTTGTTTGCAATTACAGAGGTCAAACGTTTCCTGTAGTTGTTCACTGGGTTTGCAAACACTTCTTCTGGCTCACTCCTCCAGACAGATCTTCTCTAGATCAGACAGGTTTCTGGGCTGTCACTGAGAAACACAGAGTTTCAGCTCCCTCCAAAGATTTTCGATTGGGTTTAGGTCTGGAGACTGGCTAGGCCACACCAGAACCTTGATATGCTTCTCACAGAGCTGCTCCTTGGTTTTCCTGGCTGTGTGCTTCGGGTCATTGTCACGTTGAAAGACCCAGCCATGACCCATCTTCAATGCTCTCACTGAGGGAAAGAGGTTGTTCCACAAAATCTCACAATACATGGGTGCGGTCATCCTCTCAATAATACAGTGGAGTTGTCCTGTCCCATGTGCAAAAAAACATCCCCAAAGCATGATGCTACCACCCCCATGCTTCACAGTAGGGATGGTGTTGTTGGAATTACCCATCATTCGTCTTCCTCCAAAGACTGTTAGTGGAATTATGACCATAAAGTTCAATTTTGGTCTCATCTGACCACAAAACTTTCTCCCATGACTCCTCTGTATCAACCAAATGGTCATTGGCAAACTTGAGATGGGCCTTGACATGTGCTGGTTTCAGCAGGGGAACCTTCCGTGCCATGAATGATTTCAAACCATGATGCCTTAGTGTATTACCAACAGTCACCTTGGAAACGGTGGTCACAGCTTTTTTCAGGTCATTGACCAATTCCTGTCGTGTAGTCCTGGACTGATTCCTCACCTTTCTAAGGATCATTGATATACACACACATACACACACAAAGGTATATTGTAAAGTGCCACTGTCATGAAATACATGATTTTTAATGTTATTAACATGCTGTTGTTAACATGATTTTGACGTAAACAGCTTTTTGAAACTCCCGCCATGAAAATCCTCTCGAGGGATTTGTTTTTGAAAAGAAGCAGGATTTGACGTACATGGTAGGACCGCTCTTAAGTGGACTCATTTGTTTCTATTAGTTTTACCTCCGGGAAGGTACCTTGTGGTTCCTTCGTGTTAGCCAAAATGCCGGCTCGTTGCATTGCTGGACATTGCTTGAACACTTGGGAGAATGGATTTACCCTTCATAAGTTTTTTAAGAGACCCGATTTGTCGTGAAAAATGGATTCCACGGGTGAAATGGACGAGAGCTTTGTGGGTTCGAAATGACAGATAGGTGTGTATACAGCTACTAAAAAAAAATAATAGTTTGCGCCGGACCACGTAATCAGTCTCTCATAACGTAACAAAAGATCCGCGTACGTATGACAGGTGTGCTAAATGTGTCAACGTGCACGTCGGACAGGTGTGTCGTCTCGCACAGCCTTCGGGCTCGTGGACGGCGGCGGCTCTGAAAAACGTTGCCAACAATGCCGCACTCAGCTGCGTGCGACGACAACGCGGTAGGGATGGTGTTCTTGGGATGGAACTCATCATTCGTCTTCCTCCAAACACGGTTAGTGGAATTATGACCAGAAAGTTCCATTTTAGTCTCATCTGACCACAAAACGTTCTCCCATGACTCCTCTGTATCATCCAAATGGTCAGTGGCAAACTTAAGACAGGCCTTGAAATCTGTTGGTTTAAGCAGGGGAACCTTCCATGCCATGCACGATTTCAAACCATGATGTGTTAGTGTATTACTCACTGTCACCTTAGAAACGGTGGTCCCAACTCTTTTCAGGTCATTGACCAAGTCCTGTCGTGTAGTCCTAGGCTCATTCTTCACCTTTCTAAGGATAATTGAGACCCCATAAGGCGATATCTTGCATGCGGCTCCACTCCAATTGAGATTCATGTTTAGCTTCTTCCATTTTCTAATGATTTCTCCAACAGTGGACCTTTTTTCACCAAGCTGCTTGGCAATTTCTCTGTAGCCCTTTCCAGCCTTGTGGAGTTGTACAATTTTGTCTCTGGTGTCTTTGGACAGCTCTTTGGTCTTGGCCACGTTACAAGTTTGAGTCTTACTGATCGTATGGGGTGTACAGGTGTCTTAATGCAGGTAACAACCTCACACAGGTGCATCTGATTCAGGATACTACATGGAGTGCAGGTAGACTTTTAAAAGCAGATTAACTTGTCTTTGACGTTCTGATAGATTGGTGTTCGAATACTTATTTGCAACTGTATCACACAGATAAATCGTTAAAATATCACACATTTGTAATTTTCAGGATTTTTCTTTTTAGATTACCTCTCTCGCAGGGGACATGCACCTACGATGAAAATTTCAGAACCCTCCATGATTTCTAAGTGGGAGAACTTGCTCTATAGCAGTGTGTTCAAATACTTATTTTCTTCACTGTATATATAGTTACAGGTGTTGTCCACCATTCATGCCTCGCAGTTCGTGAAGCTGGTCAGAACATGTGCTTTTGACATCACTTCCGGACATGCTCAGTACTGTTAACTTGCATTTCCTGTTTCTGGGTGAAGACTGATTATTCAGGAGCAGGCTTGTTTAGTTCACAAAGTTTATGAAATAAACACCTAAATTCATGTCAAGATTACACAAAATAAGCCACGTTTATTATTATGTATTTTTTTCTACTCGTGACAACTTTTACGTGCGGGACTTTTCGTGCTCGACTGTGCATATTTGAGAGTGCAAATTTGGTCGCGCTCGTCAAATGTGAGTGACAAACTAAACCAAGCCAACTATGAACTATAAATTCAAAAGTTCGCTTGCAGCTTTGTTTCATTTTTTTTCAACACACAATGATATCCCCGTATGTTTTTCTTGGTATAAAACTGAATTATTGCTTGCAGAATATCTTTAGCAATGTGTGTTGAAAGCTAAATGATTCTCCCAAACAGTTTTAAGGTTAATGTTATGCTACCTCCGATATTTAAAATACAGAATTAGCTTTTTGTGCTTTGTATTGTCTGTGCTTTCATCCTCGATCGAGCTGTGCCAACGTGGGATTTTAACATTAAACACCATCTCATCCTGTACTTTCTACTTTAGCTTCATACCAGACCTTTTACTCAAAAAAGAGAAAATCTCGTCCAGTTTCACCACCTTTTCTCCTATTATTCACATACCCCGACATTCATTAAAGCAACAGCACCCCTTTTGTTTTTTACTTTTACCATTATTATCAAGAGTAAACACAAGCAGCATGCTCTACGTAGCACAGACTGTGTGGGTGGACGCTGTTTGTAATTATGAGTGTACCTCTTTAAGAGCCAAAGGGGAGCGGAGTCAGGTAAACGAGCAGGAGACCAGTGCTTCCATCTTATATTAAAAAAAAAAAAAAAAAAAAAAAAGAGTCAGTCTGTGGTTCACTGCGCTAGATTGGTTTTGATCTGTGCTGAGAATGTCTACGTAGTTCAACTCGTAACAAATTTTACGCGCATGATTTTTTTCCGGGTGGAGTTTGCATGTTCTCCCCATGCCTGGGTGGGTTTTCTCCAGGCCGTCCGGTTTCCTCCCACATCCCAAAAACATGCATCAATTGGACACTCTAAATTGCCCCTAAGTGTGATTGTGAGTGCGACTGTTATCTGTTTCCATGTGCCCTGTGACTGGCTGGCAACCAGTTTGAGGTCTCCCCTGCCTCCTGCCTGCTGACAGCTGGGATAGGCTTCAGCACTCCAGTGACCCATGTGTGGATAAGCTGCCAAGAAAATGGATGGATATTTTGTTATATATTCACACTTAATTGAACACATGATCGTTTTAGTTGTTAGCCATTATGATGGTGCATAAAGACAATCATAGAAACTTTGTCATTGTCCAAATACTGATGGAGCTAAATATCAGAACATTTGGAAGGACAATTTTGTTGACCAGTGAAGGTATTTATTATAAAAATGACAATATAAACACGTTTTCACAAGTTCTTGAGCTTGACAATACACAGAAAAACAAAGTACCATAATTTCTTGAGAATAATGCGTCCTAATGTATGATGCGCACCCCAAAGTTGACCTAAAAAATCTGGAAAACCCTTCTACCAATGTACAATGCACACCACCAATTTGCCGCTACCAATATGCTCAGAATATCAGGAATGATCTGTATTTATATTTTGTAAGGTTTGTACTGTTGTATTGTTTTTGAAAAAACTGTCCGTACAACAATCACTAAAAATAGTCATTGTGCTGATGTGGTAATATCATCTTGGGACAGGCCACAGGACAAGCTTGCCTGTAATTGTCGGAACAGAATTCCTCAACCAACTAAAATAATTGCTCAATGATGGCACAACATTTTAATACTGTTGATAACACATATTACAGTCATAAAAATCTAAACAATTTATTAAACCTGCATTAAATATTTGTGCATAAAACGTTTGTGCATAGAGCAGTTTATCCACTACATTACACATCCTTGGCCAAGCCTTCAAAAGAAGCGTCTGACTCATTTCCAATTCGAAAAAGATTCATAGCAGCTACCTTTGATTGGAACTCATCATTGATGACTTGAAACATTTTTTTTCATCCCAAGAGTTTGAGTTGCGCAGGGCAATCTCTCCCCCTCCATTCGACTCCAATCTGTTGCATCTTTCACTATGGCGTCAGGTTGCTATCAAAACAACGTTAGCTCAAACTATGTCGTCAAGGGCACATTTTAAAAAAAGCGAGCATTTCAATTGTGTGCGCTCTCCTGTTTTTTTTTTTTTTTTTTTAATGTCCCCGTGATGTTTGTATTACGTAGTTAGAGCTCACATTGTTTTGATACCCACCTGAAGGCATTGAGGCGACCTATCGTCGTTATGGACCGCTGCACGACTTACGCTAACGATTGTAAAATGAAAGCTCTCCGAGGATACAATGTGATTGTATGTTTTATTTTTCATCCATACCTAAATATAATGCGCTCTATTAACTTTTTGAAAATATTTTTGGAAAAATTACGTTATTTATTAATTTTAAAAAGTGAAAATGATCACAAAATGGACTTAAAGGGTTTCAACAAGAGCAGCAATATATATTTTACAACAATGCTGGATGATCATTCTCAACATTGCCTGATTAACACTTAAAGAGCTGTCTGTCTTTGGCAACACCATAGAGTAATACAATTATTTCTGTTGCACCCCCCCCCCCACACATAAAATATTTTTTCCCCCTCCATTTAAGAAGTAATGTGTTTTTGCGCTGATATTACAAGGCTGGGTAGATCATCTTCGAACAAACCTGCTTTCCTTTGGACTTTCTAGGCTCCCTTGCAGATATTCAGAAGGCTATTGTGGGTCATGTAATCCACCAACCCTTTACTGACTTGGTTAGAAGCCACAGTAGCATTACACAAATCTCAGTGCTGTCTGTGCACATCACTCTAACTGCTTAGTGTGACGTGACGGCTGCCATGTCAGCAACACGGCACATCTCTGTTTTTCCTCTCCGGAGCCCTCTGTGAGTTTTCCCTGGGGTTGGCAGAATACGAGTGCCCCCTTGTCTGACTGACTATAACCTTGCCACCAGCTTGTGTGTGTATGTGCGGCCGTGTGTTTGTGTGCATGTATGTATGTGTGTGCGTTCTGACTCTAAAGACTTGAACAATGATGACTCAAGCCGTGCCGAGTGCACCTCAGGGGAGATATAGTGGAAATAAAAATAACAAGTGGATTTTTGACTGCAGTCAGATGTAGGTGGAGGCGTGCTGGCACTGGGCTAAAAGCCCGACTAGATTCTATCCGGTGTCATTAGATTAGGGTGTCTAGTGTTCGGGAAGTGCTGAAAGGTACTACAGATTGTATCTGCACAAAATGTTGTCCTTATGTCCAGTGACAGTTACCAGTCTCAGCTTTTCAATTCCACAGTAGTTCTCAATTCAGTTAAGCCTTAAGTTGTTTTTCTACTTCTATAAAATATGAGGCGGGGTGGGGGGGGTGGGTTTCAGCATTTAACTTTTTGCTTTAACTCATCTCTCTACTGCACACGGTTTTGACTGAAATATTTATTTTCCTGACACCAGCATATGACGCTGTAACTTGTTTGTCTTGGAGCGTCGTAGAGAAAAGCAAGGCCTTGATTATGCTTCTTTCCGTGTGTATACTTGAGAGACCTTCATCAAACAATGCCTGATTTTTGTTATTTCTTGTGTTGGCTGTGCTGTGTTGATGTAACTCTGTGCAACTGTCTTCAGGGGGCTCCCCTGTCATCTACTTGATGTGATTATAAACATAATTGGGCCAAAATGTGGAGGTATGTTCAGGAGCTGCACATAGATTTAGTTCAGAATAAAATCCCTATTACTGGTCTGTACCAGTATGATCTGTAGGATCCTGGAAAAATGGGGTCTTCTTTGAAATGCCACAATTAATTGCTGTGCATTGTCCCCAACGCATGGATGATTAAATGTGCTCCTAAACTACCCTGATTTGTGGGGGCACCTTGCTGATTTTATTTGCCACTGTTAACATTTTCATTCGTGCATTATGCATGGTGCTGTGGGCCAAGGAAGTGCTGCAAACAAATGGCCTGAGGGATCGCCGTAAACACAGCGTGCCATACGGGTGAGATGAGTGGTTGTAGAGCGCCGCCCCACTCAGTCAGTCCTTACACTCAGACCAGACAGCCCCTCTGCAGCTGCCTACTGTCACTACTGCCACTTCTATCTGATATTCACAACTATTGGTTAGGAATTTACAGATATAAATTAAAAATGAAAAGACAGGAGTTGGCGTCTAATATTAATCAACACTGATTGCATGTCGAATGGAATATTTTTGTCTAATTGAATATGATTCCTCCTCTTTCAGCATGCATAGGCTAAGGGCACTCTCACTAGTTAAATGTGACAGCTAAAGCAATGCACTACCGGTCCCTTTGTGTTTAGGGATTTTAGTTCTCATTGCCATAATTAGTGACTGATGGAAGCCTTGGTGTTTTATGAAGGCAGGCCAAATCACATGTGCTCCTGTTTGAAGATGAAACACAGAAAAGAATGATCTGATTTTGCACATTTGAGGCATATCAGGCAACTCTGTGATTAGATTTCTCTTGATCAAGGTTCTTGACTGTTAGAAGAGTGGGCCAGCATCCATGCACTACTGAAATGACATTGGTTCAGTTTGTCTCCACCCACTCACCGCTGACTGAAAATGCAAATTCAAATGCAAACGACATCTAGCCAGTGGACAGGTCTTGTAATGTCATATATGCAGAAGATAGATCATGACCATTTTTTTCTTCAAGAAATAATGTTCCTGCAAGAGAAAATGTTCAGGTTGGCATTAACTATAAATAATGCTCTCGGCACTGTAAAGACAGACAAGATTGTATTTTATGGCCTGACCTTTGAAACTTTATTGTTTTTTTTTTGTGTGTGATGAATTTACTCTGAACACAAGCATTAAATGCATCTCCATAAGACAACAAAACAGAGTTCCCAGTTCAAGTGAACCATACTGTCTGGTGGATATGGAAAGACTGTTTTAGTAGACTGGATAGAAGTGTTAAATAGGTGGCCTCCAGCTCATTAAGATGCCTCTCCGAGCATGAAAAATGACCTTTTCCAATCTAATTGTAGTCATAGATAGTTGGTGGGAACCAGACCAGTACCACAACCTGTACATTGACAAGGATCACTGGAAACAATTAGCATTACATTTCACTACTCAGCCAGTGAGTCACTTTCATTAGCAATTTCAGAACACCTTCTTTCTTTTTTCTGTTTTTTTAAATGTCTGGTTTAATTATTCATAACTGTTATACATTTGCACACCTTTTATATAATTTATAAAGTGCAATGAGCTGCATGTCAAGTTTATATGTCATTGTCATATACTTCTCAAAGGACTGGAGTGTGTATATTTTATTATTTGTCAAATACCTTGCATGGGTGGGATCCACAGTATGCCACAGGTTGACTCAAGCAAAATTCCGATTATGAGAGATTTTGGTGGATTGTTTTGAATGGTTTGGAAAACCATGCAGTTTAGTCAGGAAGGAAAAAGCATGAAGGGATCTTGTCCTGTCACTCCAAATGTAAGAGCAATTGTAAGAAGTTCACAAACTGTATTTCATCAAATTGTGGCCTGTTTTTTTTTTTTTTTTTTTTTTTTTAAACTCAACTGCAGAGAGTACTGACCATCTCTTAGAGATGAGGCTGTGTTTAGCGTGGAGCTGGACAGGCTGATGTTTGTTGATTGGTGGTCGGAGAATTGTGACCTGTTTCAATGGGAAAAGAATATGTAATATATCGTAAACAGTTTCTGTTCTATTCACCATTATGTAGTGTACTTTTATTCTTGGTTCCTATCAATAATACAAAACATTTAGAGGTAGAAGGAATTGTTCACTACTCGTTTTCTTACATCACTCATCATTGGCACACTGTTCTGAACAAAGTAACCACACCAGACGGCAGCCAGTAGTCGTTACTAAAGGATGCATTGAAGCACTGATATAAAATATGTTGAATATGAATATGTTGTCGATGTTAAAGAAGTGAGCTATGGTATGCCTATACGAATAAGACAATGCTTATTGGTTGTTTTTTTTTTTGGTGTGTGTGTTTAGTAAATGAATTGATTTATGTTTTTCATCCCAAGTTACATAGGTGGTCCTTCTAAAAAATAAACCCAAGACCTCTACCAACATGGGCCACTTAAAGTGCCAGTGATATCTCGATATACATTGTGAATAGATATTGTTGTGAAAATTACATAGAATATTATTCACTTCAATGTCTATACGTAAAAATAAATATGAGTGAAGAACGTGTCATTCATGTCATGCGCAAAGTTGCGGGAGTCTCACTCGACATCCAAGTAGTAGCCATATTGCCTGGGATTTACAACTGTCACACTGGGACAGTCCCCATTGAGAAGACACTGTGCCATCTGCTATGGGAGAAGAACAACAGAGATTTTCTGATTTTTTTCGACGTCCTTTCTGACAGGAAGCTCTTTTCGAAGAAGAGAACATCTCACAATCGAATGTAGTGACTGGGGCAATATTACCCTATCATTTTCGAGATTTGATATGCGGATCACTTCAAACTAACAACAGACTCCCCGTATGTATGACAGTATGTAGTGCGCGGTCGCTTGCTGAAAGAAGGATAACAACTCCCAACTATTATTTTTTTAATAGCTCTGTACACCTACCTCTCATTTGGATCTTACAAAGCTCTTGTCCTTTGCACCTGTGCAATCCATTTTTCACGATGAACCAGGTCTTTTGGAAAAGTGTGAAGAGTGAAAACGGCTACTTTTGCGCCAGTAAAACAAGTATAAACACACGAAACCGCCATTGTGGGCTCCTTGAAAAAAACATCACTTCCTGCTTCTTCTCCAAAACGAATGCCTTGAGAGGATTTTCATGGCGGGAGATACAAAAATCCATACACGACGACATCATAACGTGTGGTGAAAAAACAGATGGGTCCATGCCGGGTGGCTTTTCTTCATTAAAATACAGTAAAGATCATGCTTTAGGTGTCATTAGCCCTCTAAAGATGCCGTAGAATAGGAAGAAAAAGCACTGTTAAAAAATAAGACATGTTTTGATTTTTCGTATTCACTAGACATAACACACTATCATGCTGGTATTCTGTCACGCCATTTACATGTGTGTACATGCTAATTTCATTAGCTGTAGTTTAACAATTGTCAGCTGTGGTTGAAACAAACTTGATCACTTGGTAGTGTAATGGTTTTTGTATACGTACATACAACTGCAAAGTTCGTATCTTTTTCCACGATTTATTTTTTCCATGATGGCTCTATTAGAGGAGAGATGTTTATTTGCTTAAGTAGATAATGCCTTTGGCAACTATTTGATGCACGGCTAGTTGAGTGTAGGCCATTTTTTAAGGAAATACAGTAATTTGACATTCATGAGATGCAAAAAAGGAAGAACATCTGCCATTATTAACAGACTTCTATAAACTCAATTGTCACCTTTAACTAGCTAAAATCACCCAGTGTAATTTTGTTTAGATTCAAATAATGACTTAATAATAACAGCAATACCGTTGCCTTTTTCCCCTGTACAACATTTGTTCATAAAAGTAAAATTTGCTGGTGTTGCCTCTTTTAAAATGCTATTTCATCTACTTTGTTAGCCATGTTTAATAACAAAACAATCCAGATTATAGGCTGATGTAATCAATTATTTTATTTGTTTTGGTGAAACGTCAACCCCTAGGCAATATATTTGACCCTGCATTCCTTGGAAAGTATGTATGATACTTGAGGAAGCTATTAAACATGTTGCTAGTAATTATGGATTTAAAGAAATATATTTTGGCTTGGTATTAATCTATTCCATGGAAAGAACACCCTGTTTGCTCCTAAGATTAACAGCTGCTATGGCAAGACTTTTTTCCTCTGGCTGCATTGTTTTGACCAATCATTTGTGATTGAAGAAAATATTTAAGGTACCCACAAATGTGATGCACATCTGTCAAACAGCCCAAGGGTGGAAAGCAGCACATAACAAGGCAACAAATGCTGATCTGGGACTTCTTTGCGGCAAAATAAAATATGGCTCAAGTTTTCATTAAGATCCTATTGATTAGCTTTTGCTAGCAATGACTTATGGAAGACATTAAATACAAGGGAAAATAATTTTATGTCTTTGCTGATGCTATCCCATATCTCCTCCTTTTCCTTGTTTACCTCATGGATGTTCACCTCGACAGGCATTTGTACTTGTTCAATTTATCCCTTTTTTGATCAAAAGTAAAATGGATTTTTTTAAAATCACAAAATCAGTTTACACATTTAGAAAAGCACCTCTCAACAAGGCACATCTCAGAGATCGTCTAACTCAGTGATTCCCAACCAGTGTGCCGTGGCCGTGACTCGTGTATGCACTTTTTGTGATATTTCTGTTGGTGTGTTTTTCAAATGAAAGATATGTGCCTAGGCTCAACAAAGGTTGAGACTCAATCTAACCTGATGATCCACTGTGCCCCAACTAACAGAACTAATATTTGATATATATGAAATACATAAAGGGCAGCACAGTGGCGCAGCTGTAGACCATTGGCCTCATAGGTCTGAGGTCCTGGGTTCAATCCCAGGCCCCGTCCATGTGGAGTTTGCATCTTCTCGCTGTGCCGTCGTGGGTTTTCTCGGTACTCTGGTTCCTTCCCACATCCCCAAAAACATGATTTAATTGGACACTCTAAATTGCCCCTAGGGTGCCCTGTGATTGCCTGGCAATGAGTTCAGGGTTTACCCCGCCTCCTGCCCAAAGATGGCTGGGATAGATCCAAGAACCTTTTGAGGATAAGCGGCTCAGATAATGGATGGATGGACAGGTCTAAACACATACAGTATAACCTACTGAGAGAGAAGAATTCATTTTCAAGTTAGAGTAAATTAAATTAATGCCAGCATTTAAAATGTATTACTAAGGGCCCACATGCTGGTTCTGTGAACTCTAAGTACACTATTTCTGATATCTGGTTAAACTTAAGATGAAGAATATGTTGGTCCCAAAGGCTGATAATATCCATCCATCCATCCATACTGCCGTCTATTTATCCATTTTCTTAGCTGCCTATCCTCACGAGGGTCGCGGGGGTGCTGGAACCAATGCCAGCTGTCACCGGACAGGAGGCGGGGAACACCCTGAACTAGTTGCCAGCCAGTCGCAGGGCACATGGAGACAGATAGCAATTTAGAGTGTCCAATTATTTTTGCATATTTTGGGGATGTGGGAGGAAACCAGAGTGCCCGGAGACAACCCCTGCAGGCACAGGGAGAACATCCAAACTCCACACAGGTAGGGTCGGGATTGAACATGGGTCCTCAGAAATGTGAGGCCAACGCTTTCCATGAGTACCACCATGCCGCCAGCTCATAATGTGTCTAATATATTTGTCTGGTCTGCCTTTGGAAGATCTTGAAGTTGAAGGACATTATGTTGGTTTATTAAATAATTGTCATAACTTTCCTAGCCTTCCCTCTTGACTCACACAATGCTGACAGCGAGATGAATGTAGAGGAAGTATTTTGTGACTGTTAATTTGTACCTTTTGTCTATTAACATGTGACCTAAGTCACGAATTTTGAAATGCACAAATTAGCTCACATGTTCCTTTTAACAACTCCTTTCCCCCTTTACTGTATTAGACTGTACTCCAAAACTGTATACTATACTCCTCTGTACTCTTCTACACTAGACCATACTACACGAATCTCATAATTCTATAGTCGAATACTGCATTATGGTGTTTCACATTCCTTTTGTTGCGTAATATTCATCTCGGCATTTAATTATTACCAACCCTGTGCATTGTTGGAATGTTTTACTGTTGGTGTTGAACTCTTTCATTAGAATAATTAAAGTAGACTTTGCAGTTTCAAACAGTTTAAACCCGCTTGTCCTGTTTTGTCTTGTTATGCATTTTTCATATAATTATTTGTTTGTGTATGAGCAAGATACAAGACAAGTTTAGAGCTGATTAAAACTCCCCCCACCCCCATTGTAATCTTGTTGCATGAGTTATTATATTTGATGATGAAACTTACTGCCTGCTGTCATGACTTTTGAATTGAAGTAAAACTGTACGTTGTAATGTGTATCTAAAATGAATTGATATATTGAAGTTCATTCAACTGGTCATGAATTGATAATGTTTGCAATTCTAAATGTAGCCCAAGAGCAGATAAAACGACAGCAGTAAGTGACTGAATTTCAGTGCATATATTGTAAAATTCTTTACATGGTTCACACTGCAAGTGTTTTGTGTGCCAGGTGTTTTCCCCTCCAAGTAATTTCCTCAAGACAAATGGAAACATGCCATATTCTTTAGACATCTTGTAAATATGTCTTTTAAATGTCACTGCAGCTGGGAACCAAAACGCTGCATTTTATTAGTTTATTTTTCTTGGTCAGGCATAGCTCAGAGTTCATATTTTTTGGTAATTATAATGTTTCTCTCACTAGATTGTCACACTTGGTGGAAAAAAATCACTTGGCCATTTGCCAAAGATCTTTGGGCTGCATATGATAAACACTCATGCCTGAATGCCTGCAAAAGGCACCTCAAGTGTCTGTCAGCATTTTGATGGCAAAGGTGTCGAAGTTGCCATGGCTGTCAATTTAGTTCATGCTCGTCTCCAGGCTTACAGCTTTCGATTCATCACATTTTTGAAGAGCATTTAAAAATTGAGACTTTATGTTTGATAAACATACAAGCACAAGAGAAATAAAATAAACTATCACATTTTTGTGTTTATTTCCAAGGAGGTTTTTACAGTGACATATTGCACAAGAGCATGACGCAAACTGCAGACTTTTCACAGCCAATGCTGTATGTTGTGTACAAATATTTTAAGCAGAGACGTAAGTTTCCTGTCCACTATCTCTTGTTAACAAATAAACTGGTTAGCAGGAGCTGGGTTCAAATCTGGCCTTGCCTGTGTAGAATTTGCATGTTCTCCCCATGCCTCCATGTTATTTTTCTGTGTACTCTGGTTTCTACGCACATTCCCAAACCATGCATGGTACATTCATTGAAGACAGAAAACTGCCCATAGCTGTGAAGGTGAGTGTGAATAATTGTTTACAGGTATTTCCTCTGCATGGGACCAGTTCAGGGTGTACCCTGCCTCTAGATAACCATCTATGACCCTAGTGAGGATAAGCGGTATGCAGGGATGAGAATTTTCGACTTTTTCAGACCAAAATGACCATTCTCGAGATAAGCGCAAAACCGTTGAGAAAATTTCACGGGGGGTGGGGGGTTAGATTATCGTGCGCCTGCCTCTCGGTGGTGGGCTCCGAGCTGCAAGTTCAGCTTAGTCCTAGCACAAGCACGACTATCATATGCCGTTCTAACTTGCTCGGTAGTCTAAATATTTGCATTTTGCGACATAAACATTAAAACTTGTTTGTGGCACATTACTCGATTGGACAACAGACTTATATAGTATAACGATCCAATCGTGTTAGTGGTTAATCGAGTTTCACCATTGCCATGTACATGTGCTCTCGGTTCTCAGAAATCACAGTGTAACTTGTTAGTTAGCCAAGTAATGGCACGTAGGACTTAGAACTGAGCGACGGTGTGTTCAAAGTTTTAGGATGGCGAAAGTGTTAGAAAAAAAGGATGAAGATCGAGCGAGGGCAATTGACAAGGATGCTGGAATCAAAAACTGTTTCAGACGGGCATGGCTTGAAAAAAGTGTGAACGTGCAGATAGGACCGAAAACGGTATCAACTTGTCTAACCGAACACATACAAAAAATGGACATTCTGTGTTCCGATAAGAAAAATATCCAGGAGGAAACTCAACCCCTGCCTCCTGTTCGTTGACAACTGGGATAGGCTCCAGAACTCCCCGTGACCCTCATGAGGATAAGCAGCAAAAAAAAAAACAGATGGATGGATACAGCTAAAAAAAAGTCAAGGCACTTTATCAATATATAATAAGTTGTACAATAGATGTTCTAAATAGATTTTTTTCCCGCTCTGGCAGTAGTTAACATGTTCTGAGAATGGATGTTAGGACTTGGAGAACCAAGACAAGCACACAAGTCCCTTTTATAATGTGTAGAATTTAGTACTCCTTCACACAAGAGCCCATCGTTATGATTTGCAGAAAGAAGGGTGTGACTCTCCAAGTGGTTTTGTTTGATCTGCGACATATTTGCTCCCTTTAACTCAACAAAGGCAGTTAACACTGTAAAACATCGTTGAAATCAGGCAATCAAAGCCATCACAGATTGTCTCCATTCATATACACAGTTTACTCAATGTGTATGTGTGCTGCCAGCGCAGTAATCAATATATGCCAAGAAATACTGTCTGCATTGCACTTAGGGTAAGATCACTGAGGAAAATAACAATAAGTAATCTTGTGTCATTTAGCTGTTCTATGCAAAGTAATACAATCATCTAATGTTTAGTGTAATGCATCAATCATGCAAAAATCTATTGTTGCATTAGCCGTGAAAGAACAATAATAATAAAAATGCTATAATGGTTTGGGCTTCCTTGTCATAAATCACACTTTGAGCCTGGGGAGGGTGGGGGTCTTAACTTGCTATTTTAGCTCATCCCAGCAACTCCTATGAATATTTAAAACTGATAATAAAAAAGTTTAAAAAACAACAAAAAAAACAAAAACAAAAACAAAAAAACCTCTGCATAAATAGTTGGTCACTTTCAACCCAAAATAACTAGAAACAAAATGTGACGTAGCCTCCATCTGAGGATGACCCAACACCTTCTATAATGGCATAAAGCAGTTTTTTGTTTGATGGCCACTCAACACTTCACTATAAATCAACTGTAAATGCATAAAAACAGTGCCGACTGCTCGATTTATTACTACATTACAAATCCTTCCAGACAAATATTAAAATAGGAACAGTAGTGAGTTCAGTCTTCGAAGCTGACAGTCTGTTTGAATTTACATCGGTATTAACATTGGGAAAATAACGTGGCTCTCAACTCATGTCTGGATATGCTCCAAGTGTGTATTTCTGTGATGTATCAACAAAATGCTAATAGAATCAACACATTATCACGGTGTAGTTTACTTGGCAATGGTTGACCATTACACCAACATGCAAGCGGTACATATTGTACATGTAAATGTATGCTTGAAGCACATTTTCTTTTCACTTGAAGGTCATTACACAGTTTTGTTGCAATTGTTTCTGTTTGTTAAGTCCGTGCTTCTTAATTATTTTTCGTCATCCCCCCCAGGAAGACCAAAATATTTTGCCCCCTCCACTATACATAGTCCCATTTGTCCATCCATCCATCCATCCATCCATCCATCCATCCATCCATCCATCCATCCATCCATCCATCCATCCATCCATCCATCCATCCATCGATTTTCTTTGCCACTTATCCTCCCGAGGGTGGCGGGGAGTACTGCAGCCTATCCATCCTGTCAACGAGTAGGAGGTGGGCTGCAACCTGAACTGGTTGCCAGCCAATCGCAGAGCACATGGAGACAAACAGCTGCACTCACAGTCACACCTAGGGGCAATTTTGAGTGTCCAATTAATGTTGCATGTTTTTGGGATGTGGGAGGAAACCTGAGTGCCCGGAGACAACCCACGCAGGAACAGGAAGAACACTTAAACTCCATACACGTGGGACCGGGACCGAACCCAGGTCCTCAGAACTGTGAGGCCAACGCTTTACCAGCTGACCCACCGTGCCGCTTCATTTGTCATAAAATTGTTAAATGTAACCCTCTGCATAACTGTATCCTCATTAAGATTTTGTAATACAAAAAAGGAAGAAATTATAGATAAACTTCCAACAAAGAATAAGTTTATTAACACTTTTTTTAGTCTTTAAACAAAAAGATTTAAAGTTTATCAATTTGCCTTGAATATAAGACGAAATGTTTGTCTTTGAGTTTATGTATCAACTGAAATTAATTTGCATTCATGATGTCCGGTGCCAATGTTTTCAGACGATAAACACACCTGTCTTTGCTCCTTTCTTGCTTCATTATACTTCCTCGACTTAGCTTTTGGGAGACTTTCCTTTCTCTTACTGTCTATCTGTCTCCACCTCTATTTTCAACCCTGTTAATTTTTTTCATTTTAAATTAAAAATACATTTTTCATTTTTATTTTTCAATGGTGGGTTTAACTTCATTTCATATTTTACCTTTCAGCTAATTCCTTCTTGACACACTCTGACAATGAGAGAGCCACTTCTGCCTACTGTAGTGGATGTACAATTACACTTTATTCTAGTACGAAAAAAATGCAGGCCCCCTGGCATTGCACCATGCTGCTCCCCAGGGAGCACACCCCACTCTTTGAGAACTATTGTGTTAAGTAGAAGTGTACAGTATTGTCAACCTTTAGAAGTGATTGTCTCTGAGTGGGGCTCTCAGTACTGTGTGAAGAGGATTTTTGATTTCACACTGTATACACTCTGCCTGGTAAAGGTGGTGGTGGTGGTGGGGCGGGGTGCAAATAATCTGTCAGGGTGAGCAAGCTTTAATAAACCTTTTTAGGAGGCATAATAACCCATTTTTAACCTTAAACTCAACAGAACAACAAAACAAATCATTTTGGGGGAGAGGGGGATACATGTATTTTATGGCCTTCAAGTAAAACTAATTAAAGATGACACCCAATTTACATACCTTAGCATTATAATTTGCATGTCTGCACAAGGGGATAGCATCAGAAAAGGAAAGCAATATTTTGAAGTCTACTAATTTTATTTTATTCCTGATTTAAGCTTAATAATGATTCATTTGGGAGGGGATGAGAAAATAATCAAAGGGGAATCTTGAGCTATCTCCAAAAATTCAATAATCATACCTTTGGAGTGGCACCTTCTGGCCCCACGCTGATTCAAACTCCTTAAAAGAAAAATAAATAAATAAACAAGATAATAAAAAAAAAAAGATTTCAAAGCCCGGTACTGTATATTAGTATGCCATTCTGGCAATCCGTTGAGAATTAATAGCGTTAACTGATAATGACAGTAATTGTGGCACAAATGGGGTGTTGAAATAGCAAACAACAGGCACAAGGCATGTAATGGGGATTTTCTTAATTACCCAGGGTTCATAGCATGAGCCGTCTTTAGGCTTTACTGTGACCATGCCTGCCAGTCCAGAAGGGGTCAACAAGTCTGATACTACATTGCATGATTCACTTTGGATGCTGCATTGAAGCTTCAACTACTAGGCAATCTACACTTAGCATTTTGTCTGAAGGTTCTTCTCGGTTTCCACGGATTGAATAGACAGACCAAAATATCAAAACAGTTCATGTCTGTGACTATCCATTCCATCCCTCCTAGAGTCCTTTGTAAAATCTGATCAAGGATGAAAACTGGGAAGCTTTGGCCAACAGTTTAAAACGTCTTATCGTGAAAACATTAAATATTATCAATTTCAAGGTACAACTCACAAAGACGAAGGACAACCAAAAAATGCTTTGTCCAATAGGACAAGCAGTTGCTGCTCATTGGTGTAGTGGTTCTTTAAAAAACTGCTCACTTCTGAGTTGACATTAATATTGCAGTGTTGTTAGTCATTTTTACAGGTCCTTGGATTGTTGTTTTTTTTCACAAAAAAAAGTTATTGTTACATGTATCTGAAAAAATGTCCTCTAGGGAAACTGTCAGCTATTAGAAAAAGAAATCAACATATGGTAGCTCTGACAGGTATGATAGACCATCCACACATCAACTTATCAACAAGAGAGGATTGATTAAAAGTCCTTTTTATTACTCGCTGCATCCTTAATGGACGCCAGACTTTCAAAATGGAAGAAACAATTAGAGTTTTACTGCTTTGTGGGCAATGCTGATTTATATAAATCACTGCAAGGGTGTAAATTTTCCAATAAAGGACTGAACCACTCCTGGCATACATAATTAACATGCCCATATTTGGTCCACACTGTCGACTGCGTCTGTTTTAATTGGAAAGACTCAAGAGTCACACCAATTCGGTCTCACTCAATCAACAGGTTAGGTGCGCCAGATGGAAATTTGAAATCATTTTTCTATATATGAAGACTTCAGACGCAAAAGCAGATATATAAATTTTGTTTGTTTCTGTAGATTCTTTGATTTATATACAGTATGTATATATAATATACACCAAATAAATAAATAATCACTATTTTCTTGAATAAAAATATGCAACAAATAAAAGCTAATTTTATGAGAAATGTGTAAGTTTGGGAAATCAACTCATTAGATAAGAGTTTATTTTTATGCAAAAACTGATAAATCTGCTAAATGTTTCGTTCCAAAAACAGATAAATATTTGCATATTATTATGAATTTGCTGTATATTATTGGGTATTTTGAAAAATTTTACCCTGTGAAATAACTATGATGACATTAATGTTCTAAATAGGTCATGAAAGACTAAAATGAATTGAAAATTAGCTTTCCTTTCTCAGAAATACTTCATTGAATATGCAAACCAAGTAGTTTATTGCTGCTTAATGTACAAAATCGTAAGACTCTGCTGTCTTTTAAATGTAAACTTTAGTAGAGTTATTATTATCATCTGTGGAAAAAAACGACAGAAAAATACACACTGACAAAGTGAACCAAGCTGGAATTCAACCACTGTATCTAAAGGCCAAACAAGTTATCAAGATTATCGGGTACTCACGTAGTATACTCAAGAATGACGCCTTACACACACACAGATCTCCTTGTTTTCTTTCAGCAGATAGTATTTGACAGCTTCATCCCTGGCTTTTTTTTTTTGTTTTGTTTTGTTTCCATCAGTTAACCTCCTGCGCTTGCATTGTTGAATGTTCACATACTGTAGGAGAGTAGAGTTGACGACAAGGAACTCGAAAGCGGCCATGCCAGCCTAACGGTCTGGTCCACACGCTGCTTGTCAACTCTTTTTTTTTTTTTTTCCTCCCCTCGCTCTTCCGCCTTCTCACCATGTCGTCCAGACACTCACGGCCGACAGCTAAGTGCGCTAAAGCACCCATGCCAGCACGAAGTCCCTAGCCATAGGCTGGTTTTCAAGTTGGAAAATCTCCTCTCTTTGCTATGCTGCCTTTTTCTGCCTGATGTTTGCACAACGGCTGACAGCGAAGCACTTCCAAGTGGTCACACCAGCCGGTTATCTGAAGGGAAGACTCCTTTTCAGGTTGGTTGTGCTCATGGCTAGCTAGCTAACTACACAATTGTGTCAGATGACTGCTAATGTGAAGAAATGCACTCAAATTCTTACAGCATGTAATAAGGATGAGGCGACTCTTCCCAGGGCCCAAGTGCGTCACTTTGCCCATTTTCAGCCGTGCCTTAAAATCAGGAAAACTGAAAAGGTGAAAAATAATTTGACGCTATAACTCCTTAATTGCTTACTACATACTGTTGTCATTCTCAGTTTTTGCATAATTTAAGCAATTATCTTCAAACACGTTTAATGTATTTAGGAACGCATATCTGCATTTACTTGAAAGGGTTAAGGGTCTTTTAAACATCAAGCTATTGGATGTGCTCAGACACAAGGACACACACACACGCGCACGCACCCACGCACGCACGCATGCGCACACACACACACCACACACACACACACACAATACTTTCGTGCACAGATATACACTAAAGGTTCTTAGATTCTGCATATGACATGTGAACATAGCTTAATTGTCATGAACATCCACACACGGCATTTTCCATTAATGCATTGAACTTGAAGGGGAATTCCGGTAGTTTGGTTTAACAATGTGTCCAACAGGTCATGTCATATGTACTGTATCTTAAAAATGTGATGTTAATCCTCTCTCATTTAATGGTGTCTTGAGAAGATTTTTATGGGAAATTACAAATTTTCTTGGGCGCCGCCATTTTGACGGGTCACATGACCTACGTGTGAGGATGTGACGTGTAACGTGCCCAAACAAAGTCTCGCTTACGTTGGGACACAATAATGGCCGGTGCTGATTTCTCTGATTTATCCTCATCTGATGAACAAAGAGCAGCATCAGTTGATCGGGAAGACGGAGGAATATGTGCATACAGATTTGAACCTGCGGCTGCAAATAATGTTGAATATTCAGATGGTTCTTTGGATAGGAACGACGCGGAGTCTGACGAGTGAGCTCCGGCACTGGGCAGCCGGCCACGAGCGAGCCCGTCTGAAGAACCATCCGAAATTTCTACATTTACAGCCACAGGTTCAAATCTGTAGTATTCCTCTGTCTTCCTGATCAACCGACACTGCTATTTCTTCATCAGATGAGGATAAATCCGAGAAATCAGCGCTGACCATAACTGTGTTTCGACGTAAGCGAGCCTTTGTTGTGGGCCGTAATATGTCACATCCGGGCACATCGGTCATGTGACTCAACAAAATGGCGGCACTGCTCAAAACACCATTAAATGAGAGAGGATAAACATCCCATTTTCAAGATAAAGTACATACTGTAGGACATGACCTATTGGAGACATTGTTAATCCAAACCACCGGAATTCCCCTTTAACCTTATCTTCATCTCAGATGGCGTAAGCTTGATCTCTCAACTTCATTTGTGAAAAGTCCATTTGAAGTGATTGAGTTGAACACTAAATTCAAATATCTGTACTACGATATCATCTTGTCCTCACAAGTCAGATGAGCCTTCAAAAAGTGCCTTAGTGAATATTTTCATTTCCACACACTGAAACACAAACACACACTCATTCAAACTAGTCAGTTAGGTTTTATTTTCCAGCAACAATTCAGTAGAACAAACATAAAATCAAGGAACACAATATGGTATATGAGCAGTTTGATGGTTGTATACCAGATGTCAAAATTGCTAATTTTATAACCCTGAAAACACATGAACACTTTTACAAGGGCCCTGCTCCTTTACCATACTGCTTTTGTCTTTTTGAGGGAAAGAAAGAAGATATTCTGTTCTCAAATACTACAAAAGAAAAACATTTGTCTGGTATAATTGTGAGCCTGTACAGTGGATGCCTTTTTGCACAAGTCACGTTGCGTGACAGCCAAGTGTTTATATACTCTACAATATATTTATCTCGCATGCCCAAAGGCAACAGAAAACCTTGTGAAAACCTCAGAAAATCTCACCACTCAGGTTCCGATTTTCTTTTTTTTTTCTACTGCGACCTTATGGATGCTGTTCTGTAATCTCACTTTGATTTTTCCTTGGGTGACTCAATTCCTTTAAAGGTAATTTAGTAAGTCTGTCCTTCCAATCATTTCAAAGTTTTTCCAAAATAAACTGCACACCATCACCACTGCAACTGTGTGTCTTGGCTTGTCTTTTCCCTTCACCCTCTTATTGTTTCCTAAAAATGGAATGCATATATAACACATTTTTTCACTCATATTTAAAATATTGATGTATGTTTCCACAGCAAAATATGGCATTTAATTCTAACAAATTAATGGATTAGAATTTTGTGAAAAAAAAAAAATCATCCCTCGGGTCTCAACAGTCAGCCACTCAACAGTTAACATATTTTAGCTTCTTTTGATCACTGTTTTTATCATGAGCATCAAAATATGCACTTTTTCAGAACCTTCCCGAGTTCACATGTTCTGACAAGGCTTTAGCAAGTAACTTGGCTCCAGATTGTGTTTACTGCCTTACTGTCTATTCTGCTAAGTGTGCCTTGTGAAAATATCACCTTAAAAAACAGCTGCAAAACATCCAGTGATATTGTAATAACAGGGGCATGATGTTTCCTTTTTGCCTTTCTGTTTCATTTCACTTGAAAATAGTTGAAACAATTCAAGGTAGTTGCAGATTTGCCGGCCATTGAGTATATTAAAATTCAATGCAGTATACTGTATTTTAAGTCAATACTAATGCTGTCATTATTTCAGTCTGCTTTTCCTCATCAAGTTAATTAGATCATATTTTGATCATTTCTACAGTATATAATTTTGTCAGTGCTGTAATAGAAAATACCTTTTGTGAAGCAAATACTGGAAATAACATGGCTCATTCACTTGTGAAATACTCTTCTTTTTGCGTTTTGTTAGCATTTTTGGCTGAAGTATCTGTTCCATGGGTGTGTACATTCTTTTGCCAGTCGTGAAGTCATGTGTGAAAAATGTATTGAAAAACAGTCATGCCATAACGTATCAAAACCAGTTTTTTACGTAACGATCTAGATATTTTCTTTTTCAAAATAAGCCCTATCTGAAAAGATGCAATGAATGAAGCTTTCTTTTTTTCCTTCATGCACTCTCAGAGGTGTGAGACTGTGAAACCAATGTTTTTAGAGTTCTTTGCCAGGGACACACATGCACGCACACATGCATGTCACGTGCACACACGCACGCACAGACACATGCACACTCTTGCACGTGCACTCACAAAAAAACTTCTTGCTCACTTTTTGACCAGAGCTGAACCATTTGTCTTTAAACTTTGTTTATAGTATTAAAACTGTTTGCATAACATACAGGATTTTTTTTTACACCCCCATTTGACTGTTTAATAAACATTTGGGATGTTTTGACCCTCTGTCATTATATTTATACCTAATCGACTGGTAATGGTTAAGATGCTTCAGTTCAACTTGACTGCTTTGACTAAGTAAGTTAGGCTAATTTATATTCTTAACATGTATTCTGGAATTCTGGAATGCCTCTCAAAACACAAATTTCAGTAAGACAAGAAATTACGTATTTCAAGTTTCATTCCTGACCTTTGGAGTACTTTTACGACGTTTCAGACACGCTATTAAAACACCTGGAAACTATTACAAACATGTATTTTGTGATTAGTTTGCTGTCTAAAAAACGACAACATATAATCAGCAATGTGAAGTTGAGCTACATTCACAAACACTCCCATGATGGTAACTCTAATGTGCAGCAGGTTTAGTACGTTTAGTGCAACACTGAAATAAGAGTGCAGAATAGTTCAGGAGAGTTGCCCATCCCCTTCAGTTCAAAAGGAAGACAAGGAAATAAAAGATTGTTCTAAGTGAAATTGACATCAATGTTAATGTAGACTAATATTAGCATCCATCCATCCATCCATCCATCCATCCATCCATCCATCCATCCATCCATCCATCCATCCATCTTCTTCGTCTTATCACAGGTAGGGTCACAGGCCAGTAGCTTTAGTAGGGAATTCCAGGTTTCCCTCTGCTCAGCCACTTTGTCTAGCTCAGTGGTTCGTAAACTTTTTTTTTTGGTAGCACTGGCGTTTTTGGAGATGAAATTTTTATTTGTTCTTTGTTTCTTTTGTATTGCACATTACAATTACACTCTGATAGCGATTTTTTTTTTTTTTTTAGTTTGCTGTTGCTAAATTAGAAATAAATTGAAATATTATTGGAAATAAATGGAATTATTATTTGAGACCTGATTGGGAGGAATGTCGAGATCAGCAGTGTCCTGTCTCCACAGACACACACACACACACACACACACACACACACACACACAACACACACACACACACACACACACACACACACACAGTGTAAATGCTACACTGATTCCCCCCTGAGCTGCTGGATCACAATCAAATATTATTTTAAAAAAAGGACAAGGAAGAAAGCCAAGAAAACAAAAATGCAGAAATTATAACATGGGAACAAGCGTCAGGCAAGTTGGTTGTAGCAGCCTCATTGGTATTGAAGAGCTCTCTCTGTGCATTGCCTTGGTATGTCAGACCTCACCTGGTTTTATGTTTACCACAGATGTTTGGATTAAAGAGCAGGAGGGTGGGACATATGAAACTAATTCATCGTACCTTTACTTAAGAATTATTCCTCAGCAACATCGTTGAACAACGCAATTAAGAAATAGGAGAAATGGCAGCAGCATTTTGAGGATTTTTGGATTCAGAACAGGATGTGGAAAGCCCACATAGGCTTCAGCACATCGACTGCGCAACTATCTTGAGCACTTTCATGTAATTTTGCAAATAGAAGGCATGACATGGGCCAGAATCACATTTTATTTATTCATTATGCTCACAAATTTGTAATACTACCCCATGAATATACAGTATGCCACACCTATAAAGAGGGAGACACACAGCAGCTACTGGTTTCATTATATTAGAGTGGGACTTTTGATATTTGCTCGTTAATATTACTTTTTTCTATATTGTCATCATCCACACCAACAGCTTCACCACAAAGCACGTGTGAGCAACACTGTGAATGGCATACATAACATTTAATAATTAAGGCATTATGATAGTGACTTAATTGAAAATGTAATAAGCAATAGTAATTATTTAATTTGATGAAGACTCATTTACCTAATCATGGTAATTCAAATGTGTTAATTAGCAGTCATCAGAATTCAATTTTTTACCCCCCTTTTGAGTTTGAACATAAATTCAATTTCATGAATTACATTATTCTGTGAACAAAATACTTCCTTTTTTTGGGTTTTGGGCCAACAGTAGCATAGTCATTAACTCATTCACTATCTGCCGTTTGCTGACCAGGGAACTCCATTTTCAAGCAAATTCACTAATTTTCAAAGTCCCACAGAATAATGTATACTATGTCAATCTAAACACCAAAACCACCAAAATAAAGATCGTAATATCTTCTTTCTTGAGAATTAAAGGTTTGTCTCGATCTTATACCGTTCTTTAGTACTTAGCAGTGAAATAAATATAGAGCTCGTGCATGTTACGGCGCCATATTACCGGTCAAACAGAGCTGCTCGACATTGTGAGAGACATTGTACCGGAGGAAAATATTTACAATACCCGAGACCTGTTGTGCTGTTGGTTGTCACAACAAATGAGACAGATATTCAAAGAGATCATTCTATGGAATACCAGGGGAAAAGACCAGAAAATATCAATGAATTTCAGCAATTAAACGTGAAGGATGGTGCCCAACCAAAATACACACAGGCCTGTGTAGCAATCGCTTTATTTCAGGTTGGAATTATTCTTCTCAATCTCAAATTACCAAGCAGTACTGTATTTATAATCCCAAATTGGCTCATTTGAGAACAATGCGTATTAAAAAAACCTGTCGCAGAGGTTTACAGAGGTTAAGTGTGGCCGCAATCGCTTCTGTGTACGTTCCGTGGAGACGACTCCTTCAACCTTCAACCATAGTTAATGAATGAAAGTTTGTGTAAAACCAGGGGTCATTTATTTAAATACTGGTATTTGTATTGAATACTAGCTGAAAAGATCGATGGATTCCGGCAAAGGTTAACATGTGGCCAAACACACTTCCGTGTTGACAAGGTGTTAACCGTCATCTCTTTTTCAATCATAGTTAATGAATGCGAGTTTGTGTAAAACCAGGGGTCATTTATTTAAATATTGGTATTTGTATTGAATAGTAGCTGAAAAGATCGATGGATTCCGACAAAGGTTAACATGTGGCCGAAAGCTTCTGTGTTCACGAGCCGTCAAAACCATCACTATGTGGGATTTATTCCTGATGAGAACAGATCCAGGAACAAAGTTTGTATGCATCCAGACTTATATACACTTTCAAACTCCAACCAAGCATCCTCGTGGGGGAAAAAAAAAAAAAAACACCATTGACGTCCTTAGACTGCATTGGGAGGGAATAGATGGATTCTGAATGACATCTTTGAACAGCATTGGCAGAGAATGAGTTCAGTGTTTAGGCTTTAGAGTCATAGGACAGGGGTTCAAGTTATAATATGGACAAAACAGCAAATTCTCAACTTGGTGGGTACTGTTCGCTTGGGCAAGGAACAACCACCCCATCTTAAGTGGTGCAGCACTCATTGCAGACCTCTGAATCTTTCTTTGCATGCCTGAATATCTGTGATCTGGTTGTGTGTGGTATGCAACACAAGGTAAACTTCTGAGTGGCTTTTGAAAATAGCTTCATGGTTTTAATTGTTCTTTGTTTTCAGGTAGAAATAATTTTTGTGAACTAACAAGCATACCAAAAGCACCTCAGAATATTTTAGTTTTATATTTTGTGACTCAAACTGTTGTATCAGAACTATAATTTCCAATAAACATACTGAATTGATATAGCACATATGGCATGGCTTCATAATATGGGATCAATGATTTCATGATGATTTTGCCTCCTGTGAATTCTTTTGACAATATACGTAACATTTGAATAATACATTGACCTTTTTCCATTTACATGCTTTGAAATGGCCTAATTTCTAAAAAGCTACATTGATAATAAGGAGTTCTTTACATTTATCAACAGATATCAGAGGGCAACATCAGGATTGGACTGCAGGTGATAGAGTCAGCAAATTCTCCTTTAGCAGAATCTTCAAAAGTAGGCAACGAAATGTTTTTTCCACAAATGAGTCTGTCTCTGACAATACAGCATTTGCCCTTTGGCATGTGATCAGAAGGTAATTGTAATCTGTATGCAGCAAAAAGCACTGCAGCTCTTCTTATCTTTGCATGTAATCTGTCTGTTGCTTGTAAGGAAGTAAAACCCGAGCTGCCATGACATGGATGCAGAAGTTGACGTTAACTTTTTTGCTCACCAGCCAACGTAACTAGTGGTTTCCCAAAGTTACTGGCAACTTAGCATTTTCTCTAGCACAATTGTGTTGCTGTTTGATAGGGGTTATGTGCAACCAACTTCCACATTTGGTAAAATAGCCCAAAGTACTTCCTTTTGGATCAGGTGAATGGCGGCACCCTATGGCAGAGAGCCAAGCAAGGCAACTGGAGAAATATTGTCTATAGTAGTGTTCAAAATAAAAGCAGTCGAACCATATTAATTTCAGTATGTTTTTTTATTGTTACATGTCAAACAAGTTGGCGCAGTAGATTCTCAGAAAACCAACAAGGCCCAGCATTCATGATATACAAACCCTTAAGGCTGAGCAATTGGGCAATATGTTGAAAGGGGGGTATTTAAAAAAATAGAACTGTGGCATTCAATCAGTGTGGTCATCAATTTTGTGAAAAACAGGTGTGACGTGGCCCTTATTTTAAGGAAAAGCCAGCACCATGTTGAACATGCATTTCTCCTTTAAAGGCTGAGGAAAATGGGTCGTTCAACACATTGTTCAGAACAACAGCGTACTTTGACCAAAAGTAATTGGAAAGGGGAACTCTTATAAAGGGGAGAAAAAATTATAGACTGTTCAGATAAAATGATCTCTAATACCTTGAAATGGAGAGCAAACCAGAGACACATGGCAAAAAACGAAGACAAGGATCGAAATGGGTCACAGAATAACCAGAATGGCGAAGGCTCAGGCAATGATCAGCTCCAGGATGATCAAAGACAGTCTGGAGTTACCTGGAAGTACTGTGACAGTGAGAAAACGTTTGTGTGAAGCTAATCTATTTCCAAGAATCCCCTGCAAAGTCCGTCTGTTTAAAAGAAAAAAAGGCATGTGCAGAAGAGGCTACCATTTGCCAAAGAACACATTACCTGGGCTATGGAGAAATGGAAGAAATATTTTGTGGACTGATGGAGTAAAATTGTTCGTTTTGGATCGAGGGGCCGCAGACAGTTTGTGAGACGACCCCCAAACTCTGAATTCAAGCCACAGTACACAGTGAAGCATGGTGGTGCAAGGATCATGATACAGGCATGTTTCTCCTACTATGATGTTGGGCCTATTTATTGCATACCATGGATAATGGATCAGTCGGCATATGTCGAAATACTTCAAGAGGTCAGGTTGGCTTTTGGTGGAAAGGACATGCCCTTGAAATGGGTGTTTCAACAAGACAATCTCCCCAAATGCACTCATAAACATGCAAAGTCTTGGTTCGAAACCAACAAAGTTAATGTTATGGAGCGGCCATCCCAATCCCAGGACCTTGATCCAATTGAGAACTTGTAGGGTAACATCAAAAATGCTGTTTCTGAAGCAAAACCAAGTCGTTAAGGAATCTTAATGTAGAATAGCAGCTGAAAGGTGCCACAAGTTGGTTGACTCCATGCCACACAGATGTAAAGCAGATATAAAAAAAAAAAAAAAACTGTGGTCATACAACTAAATACTGTATTAGTTCAGTGATTCAAAGGATTGGTAACTCCTAGAAACAAAAGAAGTTTGTACAAAATAGTTTTGAGTTTGTAAAGTCATTGGCAGACTATTTTTTAAACATACCTTTCAACAAACTGCCCACTTGCACAGCCTCAAGAAAGTGTATATCATGAATGCTGGGTATTGTTGGTTTTCTGAAAATCTACTACACCTACTGGTATCTTGTTTGACATCTATCAATAATATAAAAAAAAAATACTGAAAGTGTGGATTAATCTGGTTAGTTACATTGAACTGCTAGTATTTTGAGCGCTACTGTACACATCTTTTTCTTTTAATCAAGATGTCTTGAGCTACCAAAGATGACTAAATCCAATGTTTAGGCTTCATGCTAATATATATCATCTCATGTATGTACAAATAAATATTAAACAATGTCAAATCATAACTTTTTGGCTGTAGGTGTGGCTCTGTGTATCAGAGTCAACCTGGCAAAAGTGACTTGTGGGATTGTACTGTAGGTGTTACTCCCCCTCTGATAAAATTCACCCAAATTTGGTGAGTTATTGGTTGTTATTTTCAAGCCATTCATTGGTGAACAAACTTAAAGATCAAGTGTCATCCCTATAAACATTCTAAAATAGATATTGAAATGAAAAATACATATAACATTATTCACTTCAATGTCTACATGAAAAAATAAATATGAGCGGAGAGCGCGTCAAAGTTGTGGAAGTCTCACTCGACATCCAAGTGGTCTCCATATTGGCTGCATTTACTGTCCGTGACGTCACCCTGGACATTCGCCATTGAAAACACGCTGTGGCCACTCCTGTGGGACACGCCCCTTCAGACACACAGAACATCTCACAATTGGGTCAGGAGTCCGGGGCAATATTACCCTATTGTTTCGAGCCATATTTAGATGATATGCGGATCATGGCCAAACCACCTCCGCACGACGGTGATAAACAGCCACTTCCGCGGCGGAGATGAGCCACCATGGCGACAGGTAAAATTAATAGAAACAATCGAGTCCGCTTGAGGGTGCTCCAGCCCCGTACTTCACTTCCTGCTTCTTCTCGAAAACAAATCCCTCTAAAGGAATTTCATGGCGGGAGTTACAAAAAGCTGTATACATCAAAATGATATTTTGTGGTTTGAAAAAACGCATGGGTCCATGTCGGATGCTGTTTTTTTCATCAATAATGTACTAAAAATCATGCATTTCATGACAGTGCCCCTTTAAGGAGCTCACAAATAATTACCTTATTGTGTAATTTCACACTTGATGATAAAAGCTACAAGGGTTAGGCAATGTTTAAATTTGAGCAATTCTGGTCCAGATTACGGTTCCTTATTTTGCTTGTGGCTTGAAATGGTTCTCATTTTTATTCTTTTAGGGGTCAGGGCCCAAAAGGTTTGCATGGTTTAAATAAAAGGTATCCATATCATGAACAACCATTTTCTTAGCAGCCTGCAGCGTAACTTAAGGTGAACATTTGACTTGGAGTTCTTTATAACAAGTATCAATATCAAACCTATGGACTAAAAGGCAATGTCTGTGGATCTAACTCAATTGACTTAATATTAATTAATGTTTTGGATAAAAGTTAACTACAGCTGTGTTAAAATCGTTATTTGGAACTGTTTTATCAAGTGAAATGGTTTATATGTGGAAATATTAACTTGACTTCCCGTTTTAAGCTCCTAGCCTTTTATTTTGAAGCATATGTACCGAAACTCAGCACTTTGGTATGAAAGTAACTTCACACTGTGCTAGTAATTGTTATTATTATATTCTTTAATGGATGGAACCAAATGATGCCCGAATGGTTAGCACATTTGCCTAACAGTTCTGAGGACGAGGTTCAAGGCCCCCATGTGTGAAGTTTGCATGTTCTTTCCCTGCCTGCGTGGGATTTCTCTAGGCACGCCGGTTTCCTCCCACACCCCCAAAACATGCATGGTAGATTAATTGAAAACTCTAAATTGCCCATAGGTGTGAATGTGAGGGCACACTAGTGTGCCATGACACTCTGTTTGAAAATCACTGCTTCAAAGATTTGAGATTTGTGTACTTGGAGTTGATTTCCCACCACACCCTTCTTTTCCATTATACGTCTCTTCCTTATAACACTCACTGTACAAGATCATAAGCATTTACTGTGGATGGATATCACAAAGATATCAAATAATGTGTATAATAAAATATCTCATTTAGAACAAATTATAAGGTCTGTGACTTTTCTTTCATCAAAGCCAAAATGTGGTGGCCTCTTATGTAAAGTACTGGTTGTTTCTGCTATGGTTTGAACTCGCCCCTCTGTTTTGTGGAACAACATAATTGTCTCAGGCCTTCATATAAGCAGCATGCACCAGTCATGATACCCCAAGGCCGAGATTAATTAAGCTATGACAACCCATGAGCAGAGAGCATTCAGCAGGTGGCTTTTTGCTTTGCTGTGGGACTTGTTTTTGGCACTGGTGCTCATTATAAATCGATAATTAAGTTACATTTTTTTTTTAGTTTTGGTAATACACGGTTGTCCATAGTTTTTTTTTTTTTGCATTTAAGCATGTAAACTGGTGATGCATGTGATATATATAATACATCCATCAAGACTCGCTTATCCTTACAGGAGTCACAGGAGTGTTGGAGCCCATCCCAGCGAAAATTGGGCAGGAGGCGGCATACACCCTGATCTGGTTGCCAACCAATCACAGGGCACATAGCGAGAAACAAGTGACACTCACAATCACACCTAGGGGCAATTTGGAGTCTCCAAATAATGCTTGTTCTTGATGTGGATGTGGGAGGAAAGCAGAGTGCCTGGAGAAAACCCATGCATGCAAACTCCATACAAGTGCGGTCGGGATTTGAACCCCTGTCCTCAGAACTGTGAGACAGGTTCTCTAGCCGCGCAATATATATTTCCATCCATCCATCCATCCATCCATCCATCCATCCATCCATCCATCCATCCATTTTTTTAGCCACTTATTCTCACAAGGGTTGTGGGAGTGCTGGAGCCTATCCCAGCTGTCAACGGGCAGGAGGCAGGGTACACCCTGAACTGGTTGCCAGCCAATCGCAGGGCCAATAGAGACAAACAGCCAATTTGTCTAAACAGCCAATTTAGAGTCTTCAAATAATTTCATTCATTCATTCATTTCATTGAAAAACATTTTAAGAAGGCAGTTACATTTTAACATAATAACCCTTTATTTGGGAGGTTTGTTCTATATCATTGCAATTATTCTTTCACAGTTGATATTTTTAAAAATATGTTTGCTCTCATTTGCAGTGACTCCATGGGGAAATTACTGAAAAAAACTACAATTTACTTAGATTATGATTTGAAACGCAGTGTAGTTTTTTTCATTGTCCCTAAAGTTCAGAAACTAAAAATCTGTTGATATGATTCTGAAATCCTTGACACTAGGTCTCAAAAGAGTGAATGAGTCCAGGCAACTCCAGCTGTTTGGTTACAAACCCCTTAAAGGGATTTCATTTGCAAACTTTGTTTGACAGGTATAAATGATACTTTACACTTCAAGTTTGGGCTGTGGTAGTCTCAACTCTATGCACTCTAGTGATTCACATTCCTTTCCTTGATGCTTTCCCCCACTGCACTTCACCCAAGGGAGCGATGCCTTGCACGTGTTGTAATAAGGTTCACTGATATAATGAAGGTCATTGTAATCTAAGAGCTAATGTGCCAAGGAGTAAAGGAACTGTAGCTTTACTTGCCAGTAAGGCCTGCATTTGGTGCCCGTGGGGATCGTGCTGATAGGGTTATCTTGGCTAACCTGACTCTAATACAGGCCTGTTTATGTCTGTGTCAGAGCTGTGCTTTTCCCAGGGATCCTCTTCAACTGTGGATGGGCATGGAATGAGGCGGTATCCTGGTTAAATCCTATCCCAAGGTGTTAGCCTCTCCTCTCTGTTCACACAGTTTAGAGCGCTGCTCTTCATCTCAGTGACTGTCTGACTCGGAAAACAGACTACTCTCGATTGAATGTGCTTGACAAAGAAACATTACCGCGCTCTCTGCAGAGGACTGGCTCATAAGAGATGACCTCTAAATCTAATCCTATCCCTCAGGATATGCAAATTTCCTCCGATCAAATTTGATTTGGTTTTCGTCACTTCAGGACCCGGCAGTTTGCTTACAACGCTGATACAAGCCAACCCAAAGCACGGTGCATATATGCAACTCTGGCTTGTTTGCCATTTTTCATACCAACAGACTTAAGGCTTTTCTGTCAGGAAAAGGGGAATAAGTATACAATGGAACCCCAATTTGGCGTATCCCGATTTATCAGAGTTCAGAATTAACCCAAAAAATTGTTTAGTTAGAACTCCAAATCACCCCATCTAGAAGTCAGCTCTACAAAAGGCGGCTACGCCGGCTGTAGCTGTTTGCATAATTAATTGGCCAAATAAAATAAAAATAGGAGTGACAATGTGAATTGCCACACACATCATTGTCACTTTGAACGCAACCTGTTGCTTTGCAATTGATCGGACGAGAAGTGCCTCTCGTTCTGGCTTCCAAGGGGCATAACAAAGGCTGGTTTACATCCGGCACCCGCGGTACTTGGCTTCACAAAGACGTTGTCCTTGTATTCCGCACAGCTCCCAGAATTCCTGTGCAAGAATGGAAAAGTATGGCCTTTGATTTAATAAATTTCCGGGTCTGGACAATTGTAGAAATATTTCAACAGCTGTTTTCGAAAACAAAAAATATGAATATTGAAAAAAATATGGATCGAGCTGTGTTTTTTTCCAAGACACTTGGAAGAGTAGCTACAATGGTTGTGTGTTTGGACAGCTCTTTGGTCTTGGCCATGTTACAAGTTTGAGTCTTACTGATTGTATGGGGTGACAGATGTCTTTATGCAGCTAATGACCTCAGACAGGTGTATCTGATTCAGGATAATACATGGAGTGGAGGTGGACTTTTAAAGATGGACTAACAGATCTTTGAGGGTCAGAATTGTAATTGATAGACAGGTGTTCAAATACTTATTTGCAGCTGTATCACACAAATAAATTCTTTAAAAAATCATACATTGTGATTTCTGAATTTTTGTTTTTAGATTATCTCTCTCACAGTGGATATGCACCTACGATGAAAATTTCCGACCCCTCCATGATTTCTAAGTGGGAGATCTTGCAATATAGCAGGGTGTTCAAATGCTTATTTTCTTCACTGTATCATCAGGCAGGCGGCAGGGTACACCCTGCATCACAGGGCACATGCAGACAGACAACAGTCGCACTCACAATCTCACCCAGGGGCAATTTTGAGTCTCCAATTAATGCACATTTTTAAGATGTGGGAAGTCACCGGAGTACCTGGGAAAAAAACCCATGCAGGCATGGGAGAACATGCAAACTCCACACAGGCGGCCTGGGATTCGAACCTCTGTCCCAGTAACTGTGAGGCCAACATTCTAATTAGTTGCTCACAGCGCCGCCTTTGGATGCCTCAAGTAAAAACATTACACTATTTCAAATAAATGCGTAACACTGTTAGCTGCTAAATTATACGAGCAAACATGGCACCTGACAGTCAGATTTTCTGATATGTAAATGTGCAATAATATGGGGAGAGAAATTATCAAAAATTTCAAACAATCATGAGTGCTTTAATCATTTACTTTATTTGGTGATTACAAAACCTTTGATGACTGGGATGCTGCTGAGCAATTGAGGAAAAAATGAAGAGACAGCAGTGGCTCAGTTAACTCCGTAAGATTTAAATCAACTTGCAGATGAGAAGCATGAAATTAGCGCAAAGAAAACAAAATGGATCATTAATGCCTTGAGACACTTCCTGGCACAAGAACTGAAAAATACAGACTCAACACTTCACAGTTGATGTTTTGAATGATACCATGCGATGATTTTATGCCACCATCTAATCAACGAAGACAAAGAGTACAGTGTTACCATTCACACAGAAAATACATTGAATATATGTAATGGTAAAAAAATATTTTATTGTCATACCAGTGGTTATTACCATTGTCAAACTAGAAAATCTATTTGCTGGAGTCCAGAGCAGCATTTACTTGTAGATAAAGAAGCTAAATTTAGACTTTGTGAAATTGTTTGACATCTCTAATTTGAGTGTTGTGAGTCATGCAGTGGAAAAATAATCTGGGTTTGGTCTTTTTTGCAGGACCTACGTTACCTACCTCTTCTGTAAATAAATAATCAGATTGATACACATCTATATACTCACATTTCACAAAGTATTCTTTTGTTTTCTAACAGAAAAATATGGAAGTTAGTGTCGGAAAAAGTAGGGCCTTTTAAAATCTAAAATTGGAAGGAAAAGTGCAAAACCATAGACCACATCTTGGCTGCAACCTGCAGATTGGATTAGTTGTCTTGGAATTTCTAAACACAAATAGGATGAAGTGATGAACTTTTCTTGCGTTTTGTGAAGTGTAATATAAATCTAATTATTAGTTTGCACTCCGTCAACAGTGAGGTGGCTCATGTGGACGCTGCCACTGAGAAATCTGAAAATGTCATGTTTCAATATTACATTTTCATCTCATCTAATGAGAAACGTGTATTTTCTATCAGAGAGTCAAGGTTTTGGTCACAAATTACAGATTTTTAGAAAAGTCAATTCGGTCTTATTTGTGACATAAAAAGGGCATAAAACCCTTTAAATTTATCTTATTGGTACAAATAATGGGAGAGTTGATTCACATTTAAATATATACAAAATATGCAAATGTTTTGAGTTTTTGTAGTAACATATCTGCTGCATTAACTTATGACATTTGATATTTTGCGAGGTTACTTGCTTGCGATCTAAAGTTGACACGTCATCCCAACGTAAAGAACAAACAAGCATCAAGATTTCACATGAAAATAGGGAGCGTCACTAATAGGCTGACAAATTTCCTTTTTTAAGAAAAGAAAAACGGGGTTTTCCTTATGAAAATGTAGCTTCGACCTGCGATTGAAAAATTTGCCCCAGGGCCAAACTTAGTTGCCAGCCCATGCCATATGAGTTGGATGATGTTCAAATTTTGCTCAACATTGCATCTGTTTTTCATTTTGATGATGTAATAATACAAAAACAATCTTGTATTATAATTATATGCCTGTTGCAATGCATTGTCATCCATGACCACCCATTTGTAGTAATTTGGTAGTAAAGTAAATTTTACATTTTCCATGACATCACTGGTCAATTTTCACCCATCCATCCATCCATCCATCCATCCATCCATCCATCCATCCATCCATCCATCCATCCATCCATCCATCCATCCATCCATCCATCCATCCATCCATCCATTTTCTAAGCCGCTTATCGTCATCAGGGTCGCATGAGTGCTGGAGCCAATTCCAACAGTCATTGGGCAGGAGGCGTGGTACACCCTAAAGTGGATTTCAGCTAATCACAGGGCTCATATAGACAAGCAACCAGTCACACTCACAATCACACATAGGGGTAATTTAGAGTGTCCAATTAATGTTGAATGTTTTTGGGATGTGGGAGGAAACCGGAGTGCCTGGAGGGAACGCACGCAGGCATGAGGAGAACTTGCAAACTATACACAGGCAGGGCCGGGATTTGAACCCGAGTCCTCAGAACTGTGAGGCCAATGCTCTACAGCTGTGCCACCAATTTTCATTCATCTTTAATTAAATGTCTTAAAATTAAAAAAAAAAAAAGACAACTGTACTGTAATGTGGTCTCTAGCACACTGTAAATGCTAATCCCTTTTGGAGCATTTTATTCCATGCCAGTCTATGATAAAACTTTAAATGCCTTTTCTTATTTAAAAAAAACACCTGACAACAACAACATAAAAAACACTGCTTATCCAGTCCTTGCGATCTCATCACTCAAACTTCTGAGCTTCTCTTTGTGGTTTCGTAGAGGACTACAGTGAGATGATCTCTTTTGTCTCGTATCATTAGTTCCATCTGTTGTGCGATCAGACCTGTCTGTTCCAGAACATGCCGTTGTGATGGTCGTTAGGGGTGACTGGAAACTCTACCATCCTGCTGGATGGTGGCCTGACCTCCGCCACCAGCATTGCCTTGTCCGTGATCTCCATGACACTCATTGCTGCTTGAGTGCTTTAACTTATTTGCCTAAAGAGTATGTCTGAGCAAAGCATGCATGCATTTAAAAAGCATGATTTATAGCAAATGCAGGTTTAATAAGAGCATTACGAATCAACTCCCCTGCGATTAGCTGGCGACCAATTCAGGATGCACACCGCCTCCTGCCCGATGATAGTTGGGATAGGCTGCAGCATTCCCGCGATCCTGGTGAGGATAACCGGCTTGGAAAATGGATGGATGGCGTGACTAATCATCCTTTTTGGTTTCAAACAAAATAAATTTGACTTTACAACTCCATACTCAGCACACGAGGGTCAGTCAATTTTACGTTTCCACTCTGTAGCTCAGACTATTGTACTTTTCTTCTTGAAATCAAGAGTAAACGGCGTGCCAAAGAGATATTGCATTTTCTCTCCACATGGAAATACTTAATCCATGATTTATATGAATGATAAAGTTTCAGAAAGTCTTAACATTGATGGCCATACACAATTCAGCATCTGTCTTCTTCAGAATAATTAGTGGCAGACCAGAACACTTGGGACTTTGTTTTTCCTCTCACTTTATTTGATCCAATTACTTCTCTAAAAGCAGAGCATCCACCATGATGAACTGCAGCAGGAGAACAAATGCAACAAAAAGAAGCACAACTTTTTTTTGTTTTTCTTTTAAAGAGTCCATTTTAATTTCTGGACCAAATTCCTAAACTCTCCCTGCCCCTAAAATAGAGAAATGAACCCTTATCTTATAATTTGTGATTCCCCAAGGAATACTTCCCTAATGTCTCTGACATGAATTGCTTTGGCCTTACTGCCACAGTGTGGGTGTTACGGCACAAGGTCATCAGTGTGGATGTCAGTGGGGAGATCACCAGATCATTTTCACTGAAGATGGAGCAATCAAAGGTCATCGCCATCTAAATGACCTAACCTTGCAATGTAACACCTGTATGCAAAAGTGGACTCATCCTATTTAGTGGAAGGTGTGTAATGTACCTCTAATGTATGAAGTGCAGAAATAAAATCAGAGTTATAGGTTGGTGGTAGACGTTCAGTATGGGTGAGAGAATACTGTAATTAGAGAGGGTAGAAAGACTGTTGGTATCACCCAAGGTGACAAGCTACTGGCAAAGTGCTGTATTTGTTGGATCCATGATGAAATAATCTCTGCGGAAAAGGCCAATATTCAGTTTGAATTGATTCTCTGAAATCTCCAGAAGTGAATATGCTTTCATTTTGATAGTATTACTATGGACAAAATGTGTTGCGTCCGTTTCACCTCGCCATTACTTTGCTCCATTAGGGCGAAACCTGCTGATTTTATTTTTGCCCAGTCTATTTTCTGTTATAAAATGAAAATCTGAAAGCTTTATTAAGTCTGAGTGACACCTAAAGCTGAGAGCCAGTCGCAAAATAAGTCATGTGGGATCTGGTTTCAGTTCATTTTTTCTCTATTTCCAGCTCCTGATCAAATACTGCACTTTCCAGTAGAGGCCTAATGGGAGTGTCAAGTTCCTTTCACTCCATTACCTTTGAGCAGTTCATCTTATGGCATGCGTGCCATGCGGTGCAATGCAGCGAGACCTGTGAACATTTGTGTTGGGCTGCATTTAAACTAACTAAACTAAAGTGAGAGAATTGTATTCATTGTGTAAATGTTCTGAGGCAAGCCCTGACTACGCTGATAATGATGTATTGTGGGAATTAGGGATGTGTTTCTCCATCACTGAGGCTGATGTGATGCGTATCTCGAAACACTGCCGATGATACAATATGTTCATGATACTTACTAAACTACTCCCACTGCAAAATGTCACAAAAATTATGGTGACAATTACAATACAATATGATTTGATTGTATTTGTCAGAGTGCTCCAATCGTCATTACATTTAAATGTAATCCCTGCAAGCTCAACCATGACACACATCTTCTAATTGACCCATCTTTGTTTGTGTCCATATATGAAGTAGTTTCAAAAAGGCACACATTCCTCCATTTGGGCCTCACAGTTCTGAGGACCGGGGTTCAAATCCCAGCCCTGCCTGTATGGAGTTTGCATGTTCTCCCCGTGCCTGCCTGGGTTTTCTCCGGGAACTCTGGAGACTCTAAATTTCCCTTAGGTGTGATTGTGAGTGCAAATGGTTGTTTGTTTAATATTTCCCTTGCAAATGGCCGGCAACCAGTTCAGGGTTTACTGCCTGAAGGTAGCTGGGATAGGCTCCAGCACTCCCGTGACCCTTGTGAGGAGGTCATTATTCTCAAATGAGGAAGAAAAATCCATCATATTATATATACATTTTTAAGATTAGTCATGTATATCATTATCATTGCCCTGCGACAGACTGTCAACCAGTTTAGGGTGTAGTCCTTATTTTGCCAGAAGTCAATTGGGATAGGCTCCAGCGCCTCACGACCCTCACCAGGATAAGTGGTGTTGAAAATGGATGGATATCATTATCGTATTAGAATGTAGTCATACAGTGGTGCTTTCCCGATGGAACAAAAGACCACATAATGTGTTGCACACTTTTGTTTTTGGTGTGCCGCACTTTTTTTTTCGACATGTTCTTTTACTTTTTTTTTTAAACCTTTGCAGACGTGCTCTGTAAAGTGGCATTACAAAAATAAACCCTCCATCTATTATAGATGCTGATCTGATGATATGACTTGATTTGATATGACATGATATGGTTTGAACTCGCCCCTCTGTTTTGTGGAACAACATAATTGTCTCAGGTCTTCATATAAGCAGCATGCACCAGTCATGATACCCCAAGGCCGAGATTAATTAAGCTATGACAACCCATGAGCAGAGAGCATTCAGCAGGTGCCTTTTTGCTTTGCTGTGGGACTTGTTTTTGGCACTGGTGCTCATTATAAATCGATAATTAAGTTAAATTTTTTTTTTTACTGTTTTGGTAATACACGGTTGTCCATAGTTTTTTTTTTTTTTGCATTTAAGCATGTAAAATGGTGATGCATGTGATATATATAATATATCCATCAAGACTCGCTTATCCTTACAGGATTCACAGGAGTGTTGGAGCCCATCCCAGCGAACATTGGGCAGGAGGCGGCATACACCCTGAAGTGGTTGCCAACCAATCACAGGGCACATAGCGAGAAACAAGTGACACTCACAATCACACCTAGGGGCAATTTGGAGTCTCCAAATAATGCTTGTTCTTGATGTGGATGTGGGAGGAAACCGGAGTGCCTGGAGAAAACCCATGCATGCAAACTCCATACAAGTGCGGTCGGGATTTGAACCCCTGTTCTCAGAACTGTGAGACAGGTTCTCTAGCCGCGCAATATATATTTCCATCCATCCATCCATCCATCCATCCATCCATCCATCCATCCATCCATCCATTTTCTTAGCCACTTATTCTCACAAGGGTTGTGGGAGTGCTGGAGCCTATCCCAGCTGTCAACGGGCAGGAGGCAGGGTACACCCTGAACTGGTTGCCAGCCAATCGCAGACACAATCGTGAAGTGGAACAAAATTTATTGGATATTTTATACTTTTTTAACAAATAAAAAACTGAAAAGTGGGGCGTGCAATATTATTCGGCCCCTTTACTTTCAGTGAAGTAAACTCACTCCAGAAGTTCAGAGAGGATATCTGAATGATCCAATGTTGACTGATGATGATAAATAGAATCCAACTGTGTGTAATCAAGTCTCCGTATAAATGCACCTGCCCTGTGATAGTGCCAAGGTTCTGTTTAAAGTGCAGAGAGCATCATGAAGACCAAGGAACACATAAGGCAAGTCCGAGATACTGTTTAAAGCCGGATTTGGATACATAAAGATTTCCCACGTTTTAAACATCTCAAGGAGCACCGTGCAAGCAATCATATTGAAATGGAAGGAGTATCAAACCACTGCAAATCTACCAAAACCCAGCTGTCCCTCTAAACTTTCACCTCGAACAAGGAATAGACTGATCAGAGCTTCAGACAATAGGCTAATCATCACTCTGGATGAACTGCAGAGATCTACAGCTGAGGTGGGAGAGTCTGTCCATAGGACAACAGTTAACAGATTGACAACAATCAGTCATCAGTCAGTCAGTCGTACACTGCACAAATCTGGCCGTTATGGAAGAGTGGCAAGAAGAAAGCCATTTCTCAAAGATATTCATGAAAAGTCTCGTTTAAAGTTTGCCACAAGCCACGTGGGAGACACACCTAACATGTGGAGGAAGGTGGTCTGGTCAGATGAAACCAAAATCGAAATTTTTGGCCATAACGCAAAATGATATGTTTGGTGTAAAAGCAACACAGCTCATCATGCTCATGGTTTGGGCCTGCTTTTCTTCAGCAGGGATAGGGAAGATGGTTAAAATTGATGGGAAGATAAATGGAACCAAATACAGGACCATTCTGGAAGAAAAGCTTTTGGATTCTGCAAAAAGCCTGAGACTGGGATGGAGATTTATCTTCCAACAAGACAATGATCCAAAACATATAGCCAAATCTACAATGGAATGATTGGCAAATAAACGTATCCAGGTGTTACAATGGCCAACTCAAAGTCCAGACCTGAATCCAATTGAGAATCTGTCGGCAGAGCTGAAGACTGCTGTTCACAAACGCTCTCCATCCAACCTCACTGAGCTCGAGTTGTTTTGCAAAGAAGAATGGGCAAGAATTTCAGTCTCTTGATGTGCAAAACCAATTGAGACATACCACAACCAACTTGCAGCTGTAATTGCAGCAAAAGGTGATGCTACCAAGTATTAATGCAAGGGGGCCAAATAATATTGCACTTTCCACTTTTCAGGTTTATATTTGTTAAAAAAGTTTAAAATATCCAGGAAATTTCATTCCACTTCACGATTGTGTCCCACTTGTTGTTGATTCTTGACAAAAAAATTGAATTGTGTATATTTATATTAGAAGCCTGAAATGTGGCGAAAGCTTGAAAAGTTCAAGGGGGCCAAATACTTTCACAAATTACTGTACCATTTGTTCTAATCAGGGTCTTGGTTAACTAGAGACTATCCCAGAATAGGTGAGATGCAAAGGATAGTCTGGGCTGTTTGCTAGTAAATATAGGGCACATATTGACAAAAAAGTCTTCATTGAACCTGAAACCATATTTTTGGGATGTTGGAGGAAACCAGGATAAAACCCTTAGTAAGGAAGGGGAGAACATGCAAACAACATACATACATACATACATACGTTTTCTAAAGGCGATTAAAATCAAATTATCCTGACGATAGGGCAAAATTGTACACAGCTAATCTAACAGCTATTCTTTGATACTGTTATATAGTATAGGCAAATTTCTGTGCAGTTCATTTTGTGCATTGTGAGAGAAATATATACAAATTATTAATTTATCACACGTAATGTGATTTATCAAACACTAGGCGCATTGCACTGGCTGGCATTATGTCTTTAAATAGTATGAAAGCCAAGAGCAAACCAGCACACAAATTGGTGCCAATGGAGTACAAACATTAAGAGGGAGAAATTGAATGCTTTTGCCAAAAAGCATGCTGGGGTTCCTTCACGGGGGTGTAAGGAATGTAACCCCTGTGAATAATGGGGGAACCCTGTAATGCCTCAGCTGCAGGTATCTGTAAAAGTCCATTGTCCAAATCATACAAATCCTTAGTTTGCTGAAACCTCATGACCTCATCTTTTTTAATTACTTCCCAGTGCATTTTTGGACACCCATATTTTAAATGTGCCATCAAATGTATTTAGTGCAAACTCTGTGTCATATGCAATCCATCTAAAAAAAAAAATGTACATTGTTTTGTTAAAGGTCAAGTGTCATCTAAAATAGATATTGTCCTGAAAAATACACATTATTCACTTCAATGTCTATAAGAAAAAATAAATATGAGCGGAGAGTGCGTCATCCATGCGCAAAGTTGTGGAAATGTTATTTGACGACATCCAAGTGGTCGCCATATTGGCTGCATCCCCTGTCCGTGACCTCACCTGGACATTCACCATTGAAAACACCCGGTGGACCCTACTATGGGAGACAAACACCCCCCTTCTGACACGGAAGCTCTTTTCGAAGAAGAGAACATCACACAGCCGAGTTACCCGGGCAATATTACCCTATTGTTTAGAGCCATATTCAGATGATATGCGATCATGGCCAAACCGCCTCCCGGTCCGAGCCGCTTCTGCGGCGGAGATGAGCAATCGCTTTACGGCGTTGTTCATAGCCGTTGCCGTCCGCGATGAACAACACCGTCGAGCTGGAGGGTTTTCCGCGTTGTTCATAGCTGCCGGATGGATTCACAGTCCTAAAATTAAAGCAAAAAATCTGCAAATACCTGACAGCACTACGAAAAATGTGTTGCATGGACTCAGGGATGGGGTGATTAGATAGGTCGTACGCCTTAGGCTTAGTAGAGCTCTTTGTTACGTGCAGTGACAGTAAGTGTTTGACGAGCTGCATTTTCAATGACTAAAATTCAGTTACCTGATGGGTTTAGGATGCTGCTATATTGCATGGGAATCTGCAAGTAAAGATGATTGTGTTCCAATTAGAAACCTGGTAACAAAGGCTTACCCCCTATATAGTAGGAGATTACAGTATTACTATCCGTTAAACCTTTTTCAAATTGCCATCCCTTGTTTCAAGGCAAAATATGTTTTCGGGCATAATCGGAATTTTACACAACGCTGTGGGCACATTGTGGCAACCCACTGTCAGGAGACTGTGCATGTGCAAATAGTTTGTGCATGTGGAGTGAGGCTCATGTTGTTGCAAAGTAGTCCCATTTGGAAATTATGTTATACTTACACTTTAATATGATTTCCTACTGAATCACTTGAGAACATTGTTGTTATTTTAACAGAATCCACATGGATAGTGGTTCCATTACATTTTATCTTGGTCTTTTATACAGTTGACGTTCATTCAGTCTCAGGGAATCCATTAGAGCACTGGGAAGTGCATTTTTTTAATTGTTCATCTGGTATTTATTTTACTGTTATTTGATGGCATGTATTATGAAGGTAGACACAAAGTTAGGGGAACAGTTTGACATAAAATAAAGGTCCCTGGCCTGAAGTGGACCTCTGCTGCCACTGCCAAGTGGCTTGGGCCCCAACTGTTTGGCTATCAGGATGCCCCAGCACATCTTTTTTTCATCACCTCTTTAACTGCCCTTTAAATCATCAAAGTGGTCTGCCTTTGTGTGTTACTTTTTTTGTACCATCTTGGGAGGACAACTATGCTTTGCCATTACATTATTGGACCATTAAACCACAGCCCCTCCCACTCTTGAGCACTTCAGTTCTGTATAAATGCATCAGAATTACCTCCAGAGGGGGGTGGTGCAAAAAGACCACTGGAAAGCCTACTTACTCTCTTAATGATATCTTGTCCTTTTAAAAGTCATCATCTTCTTTCACAAATGGATGAGTATGGAAGAGGAGCACCTAAGGGAGTGAGGTCATCCCAACCTTCTTGTACAGCACAGGAAGTTATTTTCTTCGAAAAGAGCCAGGGCCGTTTGAGCTCAAAAGGGGGAGGGGACAACAGCAAGAATAGCACATTGCCACTTGTGTATGATTTGTTTCATTCAGAGTGCGAGGGAAAAGTAAGAGAACCCTTTAGAATTTCTAACATTATTTGCACCCCCCCCCTCAAAAAAAGCCAATAATAAAATATATATATTTTAAATTGGGTGCCAAGTTGGAATAGCTGGTTGGAGCGTTGGCCTCACAGTTCTAAGGACCGGGGTTCAATTCCCGGCCCCGCCTGTGTGGAGTGTGCATGATCCCCCCTTGCCTGCGTTGGTTTTCTCCCGGCACTCCGGTTTTCTCCCACATCCCAAAAATATGCATGGTAAGTCAATAGAAGCCCGTAAGAGTGAATGTGACTGCAAATGGTTGTGTGCCCCCTATGATTGGCTGCCAACCAGTTAAGGGAGTACCCCGCCCGGTGCCTGAAGATGGCTGGGATAGGCTCCAGCACTCCCGTAACCCTTTTGAGGAGAACCGGTTCAGAAAATGGTTGGATATGTATGACAGTAACGTACAGTGACAGGCAGAACAATTAAAAAAAAAGAAAATCCCATCAGATAGTAGCATCTACAATAAACCTTTTTATCCACCTGTTTATATACAAACAAGCATTTTGGAAAAGAGGACACCAACTCTAGGTGGAACTGTCCCCTCTTCTTTCTTGAACATGAGTCGCTCAGCAGCCTGGGGATGGCGGCGTCATATTTTGCACTTCATCATGCACCAACCAGTATATCACCATATACAGATGAAAAACAATATATTCTTATTTGATGAATTACAACTTTCAGAGAAAGCAAAATTGGGTAATTAACTGCTGCGCCCTGGTTGATCTCTCACTGCACACCAGAGTGCCAGAGCACCCTGGTTGGGAATCACTGATATACTGTAAAATGACTGCAATACATTTACTATAATTTCGTCTTGAAGTGTAATCACCTTTTTGGTTTTCTCCACTTGCACATCAAGTGGGAGATGTGTAGTTGGTTGTATACAGTGCATGCCATGTGATGTATCTCTAAGGAGACTCTCATTTGTATAATAGCCTTCAGACAAGGTCATAGCAGTTTGTGCTTTGAAGACAGAGGAAAGAGAACATGTTCCCTCTTCATTGAGCTTGTGGAATTGAACAAACGTGAGATCGTGGTGTCAAGGGGCTTCAACACTTCACAGATGATATGAAACCGACATTAAACGATTTACTGTAGATGGAGTGATAGCGATCTTAATTCCATGCACTGTCCATTGACTGGAGGAAAGGATCATGAAGAAGAATTGGTTGCCGATTTAGAGTTAAATCGCAGGAAAATGTATCTATCTGGTGTATGAATAATTTAGACAACTGATGTTGGTTCCTGTTGCTACAGTGTTTGTACTCTCGTTCGTCTCCCTACACAGCACCCGATAACCCTTCACACCTCCCTTTTAGACTTCTCTCCTGAGGCTTGTTTGTGATGCTTTAAGGGAAGTCGCGTCACATGAGAAATCTGTGGTAAAGACACAATGATTTTCTATCTCTGTTGTCCCTAATGTCTTGTTTTCTGTTCCCCAGAACGATACAGTCCTCATCGTTAAATTCCCAGTTACAGTTACAGCCCAATTAGTATATTACATGTAGTGAGATTTTTTTTTTTTTTTTCCACACATGCACATTGGACAATGTGGATATCCGGAATAAGATGAGAAAACCTTGGGTTTGACTGTAACAAGAAACATGCATTGTGTCAATCAATTACAAAGCAGTGAAGAGACATCCATCGTTATTCTTAAAAATCTAAATTGTCATCACAAGAAATGTAATATAAGTCAGGTGATGATGTGCTCCTCAAATACATATGCAAACAGGCTTTATAGTGTAGGTACAGGTATATAACGGGTATTTTGAGGGTTCTAATAATATAAAACGATTCTAACCAACTGCCTAAAAATTCATACAGTATACAGTGGTACCTCTACTTACGAACGTCTCTAACGAATGTAACTAAAAATGAAGATTATGAAACGCCTCCTCGGAAAAATATTGTCGCTTGTTTCGAAGGAAAATTCAGGTTACGAAAGGCAAAAATAGGCGCTGCTTTCACAGCTCCCAAATTCCACCAAAAGTAAACATCCTGTAGCTTGGTCTGTGTGGCACAATAGAGCCACTCTCCTATTGGCTATCTCCGTAGCATCTTACTGGGCTCTCGTTGGCTAGGAGGGACATCAATCTTTACCCATGAGGCTTTTCGTTTCCCTTCGACACCCGAGAGTCACTGAATCACATGCTACTGCTTTCACACGCTGTCTCACGCTAGCCCACATTGGCAAACTACAATGAGTTTTTTGTTTGTTTTTGAACATTTATTCATCTTTCTTTACCATGAAGCCCAAGAAATTTTAGTGGAATTAAGTTGTGTGCGTGCATACATTCGTACGTATATTTTCTCTTCGCTGTAAAAGGTTTGCCTCCTCCTCCGTCCCCTGCAATACCTTTTGCTTGTCTATTACCCTTCTCTTCCCATCGTCACCCAATGCCAAAGGTAAACAAACATAAATTTTTTTATTCTTTACATTATGAAATTTGGATGGTTATATGTGGGTGTGGCTTCCAACAGATTAGGGTATTTTCATGTGAAAAGCACTTCTTCACTCGAAAAATTCATGTTACGAAAAGACTTCTGAAAAAATTTATTTCGCAAGTAGGGGGACCATTGTATTTGAATTTCCAAAATGAAGGTCTTCATTTTTTCTTAAAATAGGTCAATATTTCATCATATGTGAGTCATGTACATAAATAAAAGCATATACCCCCAATCTGCAATAATAATGTTTTCATTTTAATTATAAAATGAATCATTGCAAAATTTTGTTAAATATTGTGATGTAATATTGAGACCAAATGTATCACTCCTAATTGTCACATTTAATTCAGTCTTAAATTTGAGTCGACAAATTATCTTAAAACTTCTTCCATCAGATACTTTTAATAGATACTCTGCAACAATATTAACCCTTATTATCACAAAAATAATACTCACTGGAATTTATTTAAAAAAAAACCAAAACATTTCGGTTGAAAAAAAAAAAAACCAGTCCACATGCACAATTAGATCCACTGCCAGTGCTGCATCATGGGCGAGACAAAGGCCAGGAGTTCAGTGCCTTGCTAAAGGCCATCAGTGTGCAGTGAGGGAACTTCGATCCCTGTGGGAGAAAGTCTTCAGTGGGCTTGGAACCTGTGACCCGAAAGACCGTGCAAAATTGTTTGCACTTAATGCAATGTATTGCAGAGTGTATGCATGCACAACACTATACTGTTTTCCAAAAGGCATTTAGCAGCGCTTAGCTGCTACTCAGCTCCACTTGACCTGAACAAAAAATCGGTATAGATCTACTGTTGTCCTCCAGTGTACAATAATGCAATCACTATCTAAGAAAGGCACCTGTGTGAAGGAAGGCAATGGCATCGAGAAAGGATGCAAAGATGAGTAGAGTGACAAAGGAAGAGCGGAAGGAAGGGAGGGAGGGAGGGAGGGAGGGAGGGAGGGATGGAAGGAGGCAGGAGGGGGATGTGACAGGCCCTTGAAATCTCAACCTCTCTCTCCTGGCACACGCACTAATCAACCCCTGTAATTTATGCAGAAAATATGATTTATATTTAATTTCACTACACTTGCATTGTTAATTTGAGATGTAATTAACGGGTCGCCACAGCAACCAATTTCTCAATGCTGTAAATTATCTCTGCCTTTTCATCAAAATTCAGTTACTTTGGCTCCCGTGTGCACTTTCACAATGCAATTAGGTTACCAAGGTAACTCCAGAGTGTTAATTTCCTTTTGTTTTATTGGAAGCAAAAGTTTATGTAACGCAAATGCTCTTCACTTTATCATGCAACTTTATATTATCCTTTGAAATCTAAACCAGACGAATGTTATTTGAAACCTGTGGAACATTGTACTTATGAAGACAAGTGTACAATGGTGCTCCCTCATTTGATTGATTGCCAAGGTTTTGCTGCTATGCCGGTTGGGGTGTTTCCAAGTTGTCCTTTTGAGAAAGGGCATGTTTGTCAAAGAGAATCTATATCAATGAGAAATGTGTTCATTGTTCAAATTTAAGGGAGCTATGTCTTTCCAACGCCTCCTCTGCTTCCTCTCCATCACTTTCTATCTTGCACATACAAACATGGTCCTTTTTTATATTCCCCCAAAAGAGACTGTGAAATGACTCAATATCTGAATCAACGGTGTGTAATTCACACTTCAGCAGAAGATAAGGCCACACGTCTGTTGATGCAACCGTCTCCAGTCCGTTCCCCTTAGGTTAGTTTTCAGGAAATATTAGGTCATGGCTCCTACGCACTTGTTTAAGGTAATTAAATTTTTTGTTGTTAGTTTTTTAGCCTCTTTGGTAATACCAAAGGCTTTACATTGTTTTAGGTGCAAGTCTGGTTTGAAAACCTGTAAGAATCAGGGTAGGGCTCACAAAAACCTTCTTTATCACACTAAGTTATGCATGTCGACATTGCGTAACTATAATATGCGTCCAGGTTTGCTCGCCTTTAAAATGTGCACACAGTTGAAAATCTAACCCGTCCTTATTAAGGATTTATTAAATTTTACACTTTAACACCCCAATAGAAAACATTTTAATACATTACTCAACTATTTGTCGGAGTAGGGGAAGGGGAGGTCTACTTACAGTTACCTAACTTTTAGTAATTTTTGGCCCATTTATAGCACTTGCATTTCATTTAAAATGGTTCATTATCATCTGTAGCTATCACATGGTTCTCTGTGATTTTAACCAAACTTTATAGACTGGTAAATTAATGAATTGAATTTATTTTGGAGATGTTGTCTACATTATGAAGTTGCATTATTTGGTGGTCCATATTATATTTTCCCATTCAGGTTTCACACAATCTTACTTTTTTAGTGCCACAGTCCACAAAATGTTTTTATGTAAGATGATGTGTTAAAAGTAAACGTACACTGCTACCGCTAGTTCATGACATGACATGTACTGCATGTAGCTTGTTTATTGCTTAAAGTCACAGGTTTGAGTATTTGTGCCACAGTCATAGTGTGTGAGAAAAGGTAATGAAGGGGGTTTTCATTAAGCTTATACTTTGAAAACACAGAGTTGATTGGACTTGTTTATTTATTCAGGTCCAAAAGAGTATTTGCTTTTGTCGCATTTATTCCCATTTTGCCAGCACAAGGGGCCTTGGAAGACAAGTTACCGAGGAACGCAAAATTTTAATTAGTGTATTTTAATCATTCAGGCTTTTCAAGCTAATCCACAGACCCCTGAGAATTCCCAAGATGCAGCTCTGTGCTGCTTTACCATTTATTGTTGAGTCTATTATAATTACTGTTAGCAGGTGGGGGAAGGGAGACATTTATTATGTTTTTCCATCTTTATTCTAATTACTAGGGGGAAAAATGAAAGGATGCTGTTTCATTAAGTACAAAGATGATGCCATTTTCACCCTGTTTTCTCCCAAGTCTTCTTCATGCCTTTGTTCAATAGTGCTATTGTACTGCCTTTCAATCAGACGCTTTCATACGTTGTACAGCTTTGTCGGGGGGGGGGGGGGCAACAAAAAGAAATATCTCTTTTTAAAAACAGAAGAAGGAAAAGATGTTCTTAAAGAACTTAATTTATGAAATAGATTCCAACATTGAAACAGTACTCTGCATGCAGAGGTACTGAAACACAAAAATAAATGTTCACTAATGGAGTTGGACCCGGATCAGAACACAAATAAAAAAACTTTTCTTTAACATTCATCATTAATTGAAGATAAGAGGACTACTAAACCTTTAAGCCCTAGCTTTTGGTGCTCTGGAGGGATTTTAGCATCTTCCAGTAATATTTCATGTTTAAATATTTTTTTCCCCAGCCTATTCCTTTTAAGTCCCAAAAGTGTGTACATCTCAAACAGAGCTGAAATTTGTATCCATAAGTGCTGTCTCCTTTTAGATTCATTTGCCTGCTTTGATGCAAGCTACTCTGTGCAGACCAACTTAAAGTTGCAGAACAACCCATGATGTTTGTGTGTCTGAGAATGCTTATTGTCAAACAGACGCGCTACATGGGTCGAGCTTGGAGTGTGGCTGAGTTGGATCTAACCACTTCTCATGAAACTTAATGCTTGTCATCGTTTCAGTTTCTGTCAAGGGCACAATTTTGACAATGGCTCTCATCAGTTATACTCAGTGAAAAGATCTGAAGTCATTTGGGTGGAAAGCTGTTTGCATAACTTTTCCTGAGAATTAACTAATTAGGCCTCCAGTTCTTGTTAATATTAATAATGTTGTTAATGGGTGTCACACAGTAAGTCTCTGATCACCAACATGTGATAGACAAAGATAGGGATTGCTATCCAGAAAGATCATTTGGATTCTGCTGCTAAATAAAATTACTGCTGAAATGAGGAGAACGATAGATTTTAACTCATTTGAAGTCTTAAACTATTGAGGATTACATTTTAAACAAGATCTCCGCCTTCCAGTTCTTCTGAAGGAATTTATTACACTGGGAGATAGACGGAAATAAACTCTTTCAAGATGAAAAATTCATAGTGGTTTGTGAAAATTTTATCTGTATTTGTCACCTTTTGAAACTGAATGGATTTGAAATTGAATATATTTAGGCTAATATAAGTGAAAATAGTTACATTGACTTCATTTCAAAAGGTCTGCTTTGTTAAAAATCCATAGATGTAATGTGTCCTTGGAGAGGGAAGCCCATCAGTCATGACGGTAAGTTAGCACACATTAATTTCCAGTTTAGTCAGTTAAACAATTTCACAGATTGTCAATTATCACTCAATATCTTGCAATGCAAAAGGCAGAGGGGTTCACTACATCTCCTAGAACATTTTAAAAGCTTAAGGAGAAAATTTGGTCTCGTCAAAATAATTTTTAACAACATCAAAATCTGACTAAGCCTCTTAATAAAATGTACTGTTACTGCATAAAAGTGTGCAGTTTTTTCATAACTTGAGGGTTGCATACATTTATAAAGTGAGAGTTTTTTCCCTCATTACTATGTATAATGCGCACTAGTAACTTGACAAGATTTGGGCGGAAAAAAATGCACATTTGCACGAGAAATTAGGGTGAATCGAATTGATTTTTATAATACATTGTTTGAAGTGGCGGCATGGTGGCGCAGCTGTAGAGCTTTGGCCTCACGGTTCTGAGGACCATGGTTCAAATCCCGGCATCGCCTCTGTGGAGTTGGCATGTTCTCCCCGTGCCTGCGTGGGTTTTCTCTGGGCGCTCCAGTTTCCTCCCACATCCCAAAACATGCATTAATTGGAGACTCTAAATTGCCACTAGCTGAGATTGTGAGTGTGACTGTTTGTCTCTATGTGCCCTGCGATTGGCTGGCAACCAGTTCAGGGTGTACCCTGCCGCCTGCCCAATGATAGCTGGGATAAGTTCCATCACTTCCGCAATCCTTGTGAGGATAAGTGGCTCAGGAAATTGATGGACTGATGGATGTTTGAAGGTCAGTTTTCTTATGCATTACATGGCCTTGATAAATGTAAAAGTTATGCTCCAGTTGGTTCTACGTACAGTGTACTGGTTCATCTTTTCTTAACTTCTTTAACCGAAACTGTTATTGTGTTTATAATAAAGATACTATGATATCTTTTTCTGGTACATATCTGGCCATTTGTTTTAAAGTGCCCAGTCGAGCAAGCTTGGTGTAAGTACCATTAATCCATCTGACTTCTCTGCTCTTCACATTGGTCAAATTACTCCTTAATTTAGCCACAATCATGCTCTTAACATAGAGCTGGTTTGATTGGTAAACAACTGTTTTTATGATTATTGCAAAGGCTGCCCAAGTGCAAGCTACATACAAACTGGAGGCCAGAGAGGGGAAAAAAAACTATACAAGACTTGATGTGAAGCGTTACCAGTTTGATACAAAATTGCTCAAACATTCAATTAACATTATATTTTTATTTCTATATAACAACACTAGACAACAACAACACTAGACATTGATGTTTCTCACATATATTATCGCCAATGATTTAACAAGATAGGTAACGGGTAAATATCAATAAGCAACACATTATTTTACAAAGTCATACATCTCAACAATTGCTTACATTTTCTTCACCTTTGTTAGGAAATTACAATGTCCCAATACTGGTGAGCTATTTTTAGAACAATCAGGCAAGTTATGTTGTCCTTTGGTGCTACTTTGTGCCTGTGGGGATCGTGGTATATTACTTGTAAACAATAGGAACTTGGACATTGAACATAATTCTGAATTGTTACTAAGCAAGGCCAAGTCTGAAGTGTTTTGATGTTGGAAACATTCAGATGTTTTCCATACCTTCCAATTGCCTAAGAACACTTAGGGCTGAATTTACACTGCAGTTGCCTTAAAGCATCGTTTGATTTGCCACACCTAAGGGCACACCTCAAACATTTACCTTTCTTGTTTGAAATCAAGGCAAAGTCAAAAGAAATCAGCCAGAAATCAGAGAAAGAATTGTGACCACAAGTGTGTTTCATCCTTGGGGGCAATTTCCACATGCTTGAAAGTGCCAAAAAATTATACGGTAGTAAAAACATCATGGGAGGCAGCATTGTAGCACAACTGGTTGGAGCGTTGGCCTCACTGTTCTGAGGACTGGGTTTCAAATCTCTGCGCCGCCTGTGTGGGGTTTGCATGTTCTCCCCCTGCCTGCGTGGGGTTTCTCCAGGTACTCCGTTTTCCTCACACATCCCCAAGACATGCATTAATTGGAGACTCTAAATTGCCCTTAGGTGTCATTGTGAATGTCACTGTTGTCTGTCTCCATGTACCCTACACTTGGCCGGCAACAGGTTCATGGTGTGTACCCTGCTTCCTGCCTGATAACAGCTGGGATAGGCTCCAGCACTTCCTTGACCCTTGTTAGGATAAGCTGTTCAAACAATTGATGGATGGAGTGATGAACATCATTGGAATGTCCAGCCATCACTGCACTAATGAAGGAGAGGGGGTCTTTTTCCCCACAGATGAACGTGTGTTCTGGTCCGAAATGTACGCAAGAACCCCAGACGCAAAACCAAAGACCTTGTGAAGATGCTGGATGAAGCTTGTAAGAAAGTGTCATTATCCGCAATGAAACGAGTCTTGCACCAAGATGGGCTGAAAGGCGACTCACCGAGAATGAAGCCATTACTCCTAAAAAAAAAAACTTGGAAAAAAAAGACAGTTTGCTAAAAGACACCAAGAAAAAATTCTCCTAAAGTGGAGCTGTTTGGCCATAAAGACCAACGTTAACACTGGAGGAAAAAGGGGGAAGCTTGTAGACCTGAGAACACCATACCATATGTGAAGCATGGAGGTGCCACCATCATGTTGTAGAGCCCTTCATAAAATAAATTGCATTATGAAGAAATAACAACACATGAAGATATTAAGGCAACATTTCAAGGCATTAGCCAGTAAGCTAAAATTTGGGCACAAATGAGTCTTCCAAATCGACAGTGACCCTAAGTGTACTGTCAAAATGGTTAAAAAGTGGCTTGAGGATAACAAAATCAATGTTTTGGAATGGCCCTCACAAAGCCATCAAAAATTTGTGGGCAGATTTTAAAAGGCAACGGCATTTGGATCAGCTGGTAAAGCGTTGGCCTCACAGTTCTGAGGACCCGGGTTTGATCCCGGCCCCGCCTGTGTGGAGTTTCCATGTTCTCCTCGTGCTTGCGTGGGTTTTGTCCGGGCACTCCGGTTTCCTCCCACACCCCAAAAACATGCAACATTAATTGGGCACTCTAAATTGCCCCAAGGTGTGATTGTGAGTGCGGCTGTTTGTCTCTATGTGCCTTGCGATTGGCTGGCAACCAGTTCAGGGTGTACCCCGCCTCCTGCCCGTTGACAGCTGGGAATAGGCTCCAGCACTACCCGCGACCCTCGTGAGGATAAGCGGCAAAGAATATGGATGGATAGATGGATGGATCTATCTGAAAAGCGTATTCAAGCAAAGCAACCGACTGACTCAGTTACACACGTTCTGTTAGGAGGAATTGGCCAGGATTCCAGCAGTTATTTATTGGGGTGGTTATGTTCAAGAAAACCCCTGCAATAGACAAAATCAATGAAGTAATACTTAGTTATTTATTTTACTGTTTATATAAAGTTAAACTTTTCAGATACATAATGCAGTGCAATGTCAATAAGTGATACTTTTGATGTATGCAAGTGTTCTATTTGTGCATATAAAGTTGCCACGAACACATGGCTAAGAAAGGCAGTCTTGTTTTTCTGGACTGACATAAACAACAACCTATACGCTCTAACTGTAAATGGGTGAGTTCCTTCCCTAAATGATTAGACACTTGGGCACTGCACTCCATAGCGTTGGTCTCTGCATTTAGGCAGTGCAATGCATAATGGGAAGATAGGCCAGCAGATTGTACTCCTTTCCAGATTTTTATTGGCTGCTCTTTTTAACTGTAGTACTCTTGTTGGAGAATGTAAAGCTAAATATTTCTCTATAATTGCATGTGTTCATGTTATGTTGTGTGCCTTTGCTCTACATACGTATTTGTGAACTTATGTAATAGTGTCTTACACAGTGACATTTTGGTCATGAATCACTAAGCAACTTGATGACTTACCAAATGTGAGTTGAAATTTCTCAGTAAAGTAAACGAAGGTCATCGTTGCTGCCACATTATAATCACATAGTCAATAACGCTAACCACACCAGAGATGTGCAGGTGAGTGAGTGCGCTACAATGATGAAGAAAAAAAACAACCCAACACCCTCAATTCACTGAATCCGCAGTTCAGTAACTGAACCGCAATGTAGTGAGATTACAGAATTTAGAGGACGCTACCTGGATTATAATGACTTGACTCCCGCAACACTACTCAGCTCCTTTCCTACATGCAGTAGTTGTTTCTATCCCTTCCCACCCATTACTGCTCCACAACCAACAAGACGAGTAAGTGGTGCCCTTTGCGACATATTAAACAACATAACAGGTACAGCTTTAGTGTCACCTCCTTTTTAGTGAGAATCTCCCTCACCCCCGCATTAAACATAAGCTGTTATAGGGCCCAAAGGAGGTTAGCAGTCTATTTTCCAATGAAGTTGTCAGCCATGTGGTGTACACCCAGGAGAGGTGTGGGTAATCAGCCTTTTCATCTCGGGAGGATGGCCAACATTCACATCCTGGTGGGCTCTATCCTTTCCTTGCTGTCAATCTGTGTCTTGTGCTTTTTGCTAGCTTTAGTTTTTCTAATGAATTCTGAGCTTTGTAAATGTCATATTTACCACTCCCTGAATACATTTTAGAAAAATCATGCTGATTGCTTGTCATTTGGGGAATTTTTCATCACAAACTAACTTCCAGCATCAACTGTTTACATTGTACATATTGAAATACTTGTTTTCACCCCAAAACAATGAATTATGTTAGACGTGTGACAATTGTGACTTTAAAAAAAATGGTTGCAAAATAGTCTTCATATCATCATAAAAATATTGGGAGGTTTACACAATCATAACTCTTATTGTATGGTGTTGTGTGTGTGTGTGTGTGTGTGTGTGTGTGTGGTGTGTGTGTGTGTGTATACGTGTGGCTCGGGAGCGAGTCAGTTGCCACCGCAGGATGAGCGTGAGTCTGCAGCGAGTCTGTTGCAACCGCGACGTGGGCGTAGCTCAGCTGGTTATCTAATCCCCGCCGAACCTGGGCCGTGACGACCGCCAGTTCAACACTCTGCCACTCTATTTCCACCCGCATTTTGTGATAGAAGACCCCGTAAATCTCGAGTCGCTGCACCTCGGGATTTGCGGACCCCTCCTCCCTCTGGGCTGGAAGTTTCGCCATCAGCTCTGGGTCTGCTGGTTTAGTCGTTGCCGGTGAGGAGTGGATGGACGATGGCGGTGTCTTGGTCGCCGTGCAGTGGGAGGCACAAGGGGGCACCCTGCTTGGGCGTCTCCTCTTGCCGCCACGCGGAGGACCAGGGTAGATGCCCAAGCGGGTTCCCAAAAAAGGATTGGAGGACAAGGACTTGGACCTACCGGGTGAAGGCACTTGGAAGCTGGAAACACGAGGAGGTGAAACAAAATAACTAAGACTAAAAATAAGGAGAGGAAATTCACAGTCAATATCCGAATCGCAGTCAGCCAGCTGTTCATATAAATTTAAGTTTTCCTCAAAGTCTGAAAAATCCCAGTCCAAAAAAATATAAGGTGGTAAGCGGGTCGTGGTCGGGACGTAATCATGACACACAGCCGGTGCATGTGACAAGGAAGAAGAGGACGACATCATGGAACCTATCCGGATAGAATATGCTTGATCCTCCGGCAGGCGGTTTGCCTGGCGTCGTTACTGGCGACGGTGAGTCTTTCCTGCTGGGTCCTGTAATGGTCAGATCGTTCTGTCATGACGATGATGACCCAAATGCAGGACTCCAGAGACGCAGAGGCAGTTTAGGAAAGGTGTTTATTCGTTCCAAGGTCAGGGATCAGGCAGACAGTCAACTGGAGCAGCGGTAACCAGTACGTCTGGCGTAGAAGGCAGGTCAGCGGGCAAGCAGGGATCGGTACACGGGAGATCAGTCAGAGAGAGCAGGAATATCAAGAGCGTCCATCTTACGGGGTTGGTCGGAGGACAGGCGGAGGTCGGTACACAAGGGTTCAGGATGAGAAATGAGGAAGTGCAGGAACGAGCCGTGGATGGCAGTGATCTGGCAAAGCCAGACTGTCCGCTGGGTCCTATACATACTGGGGTTAATTATCAGCGATAAGGTGCAGGTGTGTACCTCCTAATCAACGCAGGTGTGTAGGGGACCTGCACAGCCAGGGTTGGGAAAGGCAGGACCATGACAGAAGCGTACAGTCAGAAATTTAGAAGTACTCAAAAAAGGGACGATGAGAGCTTTGTAGAGTTTGCTAGGGAAAAGCAAACTTTGTTTAATCGTTGGCGTAGTTCAAAGGGGGCTTCAGGCAGAGTTTGAGGCAGTTAGTTTAGATGGAGGAATTTAAGCATTGTGTTCATTCCAATCTCAGGACTTACTTGGATGAACGGACTGTTAATACCTTACATGATGTAGTGGTGTTGCCAGATAATTATTTTTTGACTCACAAGAGTTCTTTTCAGTCTCTCGGCAATTCCAATGTTTTTCGCCAAAAGACTGTTTCTCACACCGAGTCACGGTATGATGAGGCAGTTTCAAATTCTCAGGATAAAGGACCTGTCTGTGCCTATTTTAAGAAGCCCGGTCACTTGATTTCTGCTTGCAAAATGCTCAAATACAAAAATCAGTCCACGGTTTCCCCAAATGCCTGTGCATATATCACACCTCAGCCTTCCTTGGCAGGTGGTTCTGAGGAGAGTTTTTCGTTCTGACAATGAACTTTCATATTCTGAAGTTCCGATGAAGTTTTTGCCTTTTATTCACAATGGTTTGGTTTCACTTATGGGAGACAATTCTACCCCAAGGCCCGTTACTATTCTGAGGGACACTGGAGCTCTGCATTCTGTGATTTTGAAGGATGTTTTGCCTTTTTCTGCAGAGTCTTCAGATAATTCAGATATTATTATTAAGGGTATAAGTGGCTATTCTCTTGCTTTGTTGCATTTTGTGAATTTGACTTCAGAGCTGGTTTCTGAGACCATTGAGGTTGGTGTTCTTGACTCTCTTCCAGTTCCGGGTGTTGATTTGTTGATCGGCAACGATGTTATGGGGGCACAAGTTGGCACTGATCCTATTGTTGCTATTTCTCCGGAGTGTTCGCCCAATACAGAGCAATTGGAGTATGACTTTCCGGGTATTTTTCTGTCTTGTGCAGTGACTCCTTCAATGTCAAAAGACATTTTTTCCAAGACTTCTTTGCCAAAGGATTCCATTTTTGATTTATCAGATACATTCATGGTTCATTCTGTAGCCTCAGAGGCTGATGACTTATCTACAAACTTCTCAAGTCCTACTAATAAGTCTGAAAATTTGTTAAGCAACAAAAAAGTCAGTTCTGTTGCAACAACACTCTCCTCCCCAGTTACTGATTGTACATTTGATGATGATGCAAGCATCAATGACAATGTTGATGATGTTGTTCGCGATGTAAAGTTGGATGATTTGAGTGACAATGCTTCACCATGATTGTGCAATTCTGATGTGATACCTCACCTTTCTGAGAAATGGACACATTTGTCAGCTGACCAGAAAGCTGAAATGTCACATCTGCTTTTTGAGTTTTCTCACCTGTTTCCAGATGTGCCTGGCCGCACATGCCTGATTAGTCATGACATAGATGTGGGTGATGCTGTGCCTGTGAAACAACACCCGTATCGAATCAATCCTGCAAAGAGCGAGATTCTGCGGAAGGAGGTGCAGTACATGCTGGACAGTGACAATAGTGAAACCTGTGACAGTTCATGGAGTTCACCTAGTGTACTTGTGCCCAAGCGTGGTGGTTGGTGCTCCTGCACTAACATGAAAACTGTCAATGCACTGTCACGTGCTGACTCCTACCCTCTGCCAAGAGTGGAGGATTGCATTGATCACGTCAGTCAAGCTACATACATGAGTAAGTTTGACCTTCTGAAGGGCTTCTGGCAGGTGCCGCTCATGGTCTGTGCAAAGACGATTGCGGCATTCGCTACACCTGACGAACTGTATCAATACAAAGTGATTCGGTTCAGCTTCAAGAATGCCCCAGATGTGATATAAAAAATAAAACTCGTTGTCCCCCATCATTATTGTGACCTATAACCTTTATATCTGAATTGAAAAAAAAAAAAAAGATAGGCGGAGTAAAAAACAAACAAAAAATACATACAATGTGGTTGTACAGGTGTGCACACCATCATAACTGGGGATTTAGCTCTGTGAATTGACAAACTTTACACAAGGACCACCATCCCTCCAAACTAAAGAAAACATGAAAGGACAAAAGGCCGACAGCAACATTAACAGAGCTGCAGGAATTTCTGTGAATAACTGGCTGTTTAGTACGTTTTATAACAGTCTCCTGACTTTCTCAGATGTCTGGGTTTTGGGGTAGTTCGGAAAGATTTCCAAAAGTATGTGGAGCAATCACAACACTGTCCATCACCAAAAGAATACACTGACAGCGAAGCATGGAGAGCGGCAGCAATATACTTTGAGGCTGTTTTTCTTTGGGTGAAACTCGGGCCTAGTCAAACACTTTGAAATACCAGTCATTATTAACACAACACATTCAGAAGTTTCCTTGAAAGAAATCAAATTACAAGAAAAGCCCATAAGACCATCATAAAGTTCTATGTTGTTAATCAGAGGCATGGTTGTAGGTGTGCATAGCATTAGTTTTGAATCGGAGTGGTTAATTCTGTCACTGTCACATCCGCAATTATGAGAGGGTGTGTACTCTTGTGCAACCATAGTATCTCAGTGCTTTATTTTGGATTTCACTCTCGAAAATACTATTAGAAGCATTAACGGTGTAAAATGCTTTGAAATTATTTATCTTGGTCTAATTTTTTTTAAATCACAAAAACCTAGTATTTGAACAGGGATGTTTAGACTTTATCGACTGTACATCCATGCTCATACTATTGCACCTTTAATATCATAGTATTAAGTTAATTCACGATTTACCTTTTTCTCTTTGAGTGATGCCCTTAGCCATATATTTAACACTATATATTGAATAATCTTGAATATTATTATGCAACTCCACTATGATTGAACAGAAATCAGCCCAAACAGGGGATCTTTCCAGAAAAAGATGGCAAATGAAACGCTTTCATGAAAGTATTGTACATATTATGTATAAGCCACTGAATGCTGAGAACACACCTTCTTTCGGTGTAGGTGTGGAACAATTGCTGTCTTTTGTGCACCTCCCTAAAATAGCAGACATGCAGGGCTTGTAAGAAAATTAGTCTTTTTAATTTCCTTGAGCAATGAAAATGTCATGCACCATTTAATAAAACTGCAGGAAAAAAGTCTTCAGTTTTACATGCTGTACCTAGAGAGGACCCCATGGATTTGAAAGTTTGACTGTTTTCCCTGGGTTGTTTTTCTTTTTTTTCACTCGGTGTGATTTGAAATTAATCGTAACAGCTCGGATGTAAATGTGAAAATGAGACTTGTTTGGTCTCCCTGTGACAAGTCTGAGCGCTGCTGGCTGAGGCAACTGATATCTCTTTCCCCTTTAAACTGTAAATTATTTTACGTTTATGAGTTTGTCTCATCTTCAAGGTCAAAAATGTAATTTTTGCTCTTTCAAAGGGTTATAACCTTAAAAGAGAAGCGCCATCCTTGCTGATTAATGAGAGACTCCTGCATTTGATGTTTCAGCTGTGACATTTTAAACTTTAAATATTTTATATGCATACCTGTGAAAAAATGAAGACATGCATTCATGTGGAATAAACGGTATTGCAGAGAAGAAAGGCTAGGCTGGGTATCATTTTAATAGAACAGTTAGAGTGCAATGGTTTTTCTTGGTGATTTTTATTTGAGGTTTTTATGTGTGCGCAAGCTGATTTAAAGGCGCACTAAATCATTGGGGATGGGGAGTGCTGGATTATGCATTTAATCAAGGAGTAGGCCTTGGGAGAATAGCTGTCCGAGTCACCGGGGCATCAGTGAGCCTTGGCTCTAACATGGGGCCAGCCCTTTTTGTTCTTCACCATAATGGCTCATTTTCACATCATTTGGAGAACAAAAATGTCAGTCTTTTGTGCCAGCCGTGTCCCTACTGATCATCAGAATCAGTGGGTGTTTCAAACAAAGAAAACCTCTATCAATTTATAGAAAATTAGGACATTGGTTCACAGATCTCTACAACATACGATAGTACTAGTGAGCTTTATTTTCGGACATTGTCCTTTGTTTACATAGTTTCTTTCATCTCATGCAGTACCATTTTATGCCAAGTACCAGTTATTGGAACAGTTTTTCTTGCACTGGTTAATGCAAATAAATAACAGTAAATATAATAGCCTGTGCATTTTGCTATCCAACAAAAGCATGCTTGAGATTTCCAGAAAATACAATTGCTCATCACCAACAAAATGTCATGTATGATATATTGTGATGAATATTATTTGATCATTTTGTGTGACAGCTGTACATTGGACGAACAGAAAATGAGAAGTTTTGTGAAAATCCCATATTATTGAAAATGAATGTGATCTGTTCTTGTAATGGAAAGAAATAACATGCTATTCTTAATACAAGTCCTTGTAACTTTACTAACTTTTACGTTGTTTTCCGATACATTTACTAAATAGTATGATAATACTTGAATCCTTCTCTTACCGTAGAATACAGACAGCATGGTGTGGTAATCGTTTTAGCATTGGTCTTGAGCAGTGACCTCAAGGCCAATGCTCATTGTTGTAAATTATTTATTATTTTTTTAACCGCATCAAAGTCTTTACAGCAATGCAGCCCTATGGCGACACAATTCTAGACAGATGCAGAAGGTTGCATCAGAAAGGGCATCTGGCTTTTAACATTTCATATAAAGAATTTTATATTGAGGATGGAGAGGAGGAAAGCGGATTCTTTGGCAGAAAGAGAAGAGGAAAGCACGGGGCCTAAAACTGAGTGTGGAGACTATGACAGGAAAAGCTCAGGAGTTGGTGGAGGTGATGATTAGGAGAAATGTTGATTTCTTGTCCATCCAAGAAAGCAGGTGGAAAAGCAGTAAGTTTTAAATTATTTTACCATAGAGTTCGTGGGAAGAGAAACAAGGTAGGGGTTATTTTAAAGAAAACGTTTGCTAAGAATGTCTAGGAGGTGGAAAGAGTATCAGATCGAGTGAGGAAGCTGAAAGTTGAAATTGAGTGCTTTGTAGAATCTGACGAGCGGCTGTGCCCTACAGGTAGCATGTGACCTAGAGGTGAAAGAGGAATTCTGAAAGCAACTAGATGAAGTAGTTCTGAGTATCCCAGAAACAGAGAGAGTTATGATCGGTGCAGATTGTATGTAATTAACATGTTGGTGAAGGAAACTGGTGATGAAAAGTTATGGCTAAGGTAAGAAGGTAAGAAACCTTGAGCATTGTGATAGGAAAGAGTGTAGCTAGACAGTATAGGATGGCGGTGTGTAGGATAACTTTGGTGGTGAGGAGGAAGATTAAAAAGACAAATATAGAGCAGAGAACCATGTGGTGAAAGCTGAGAAAGGAAGAATATTGTGTGGCCTTTCAAAAAGAGGTGAGACAGGCTCTCGGTGGACAGGAGGAACTCCTGGAAGGCTGCAGTTAATGTGGTCCGAGAGACAGGTAGAGGAGTGCTTAGTGTATCACCTGGTAGGAAAGGGAAGAAGAAGACTTGGTGCTGGAGCCTCAAAGTACAGGAAGTCATACATGGAAAGAGGTTAGTGAAGAAGAAGTGGGACACTGAGAGGACCAAAGAGAGGAGAAATAAATGCATTCAGATGCAACCTTGGCAACGGTAGAGATGGTTAAGGATAAACAAGAGGCACATGTGGACATGTACACCATATTGGACACTAAAGAAGGAGAAAAGGATCACTACAGGTTAGCCAGACAGAGGGATACAGATGGGAAGGATATGCCGCACGTTAATTATTAATGATGGAGATGGAAATGTGTTGACTGGTGCCAATAGTCTGCTAAATCGATGGAAAGAATATTTTGAGAAGTTGATGAATGAAGAAAATGATAGAAATGGATGAATAGAAGAGGCAAGTGTAGAGAACCATTAAGTGGCAATGATTAGTAAGGGGGAAGTTAGAAAGGGACTAAAGAGGATGAAAAAATGGAAAGGCAGTTGTTCCTGATGACATACTGGTGGAGCTATGGAAGAATTTTGGAGAGATGGCTGTGGAGTTTTTGACCAACTTATTCAACAGAATACTAGCGGGCGAAAAGATGCCTGAAGAATGGAGAAAAAGTGTGCTCGTTTCCATTTGTGAAGAGGTGTGCGAACTATAAAGGAATAAAGTCAATGAGCCACACAATGAATTTATGGGAATGAGTACTGGAGGCTAGACTCATGACAGAAGTAAGTATTTGCGAGCAAGAGTGTGGTTTTATGCCTAGAAAGGGTACCACAGATGCATTTATTTACCTTGAGGATGCTTATGCAGTCACACACATTTGAAAAATGTGCGGGTGTGGCCAATCATGCCCGCAGATATAAAGTTATGGGTGTGGTCAACCAGTCATGCCCACAGATATAAAGTTGCGGGTGTGTGTTCTGTTTGTAATTATGAGTGTACCCCTTTAAGAGCGGGGGGGGGGGTGTCAAGTAAACTAAGAAGTAGAAGTAGGCTGAGCAGCAGGTCGTTGTTAAAGACCGTGTGCTTCCGTGTTAAAAAAAAAAAAAAGACTTCAAGCTGTGGTTCACTGCGCTGGTTTGCGTTGGTTTTCATCTCTACAGAGAGTGTGGGACAAGTGCGCAATTGCGCAGTGGCACAGCTTCGAGGGAACATTGGTCAAGACTACACAAAATAAGCAACCTCTTTTGATACCTATGTATTTCTACTCGTCGGAAATTTTACGCGCATGATTTTTTTCTGCTCGACAGTGCAGATTTGCGAGTGCGATGGCGCGCAGGCGCATACACACCCGTCTAATCACAGTGACTGCTTATGGAAAAGTACAGAGAAAGTTAAAAGGAATAACATTGTGTCTTTGTGGATCAAGAGAAAACCCATGACAGAGTACTAACAGAGGAACTGTGCTACTGTATGTGTAAGTCTGGTGTGGCGGAGAGATATGTTGGAATAGAACGGGACATGCATGAGTGCAGCGGAACAGTGGTGAGGTGTGCTGTAGATGTGACGGAAGAAGACACAGTTAGCTAATGATAAATTGTGTCAATACTGCAGCTGTGCTTACCCATTGGCTTTGACATGATAGTGCGTTGCCTGTAGCATCAAAGTGGTTCTTTCACTCTGTAACTTAGGTTAGCCTTACTGCCAGGTTGTTGGCTTGGAGAATCAGTGTTGGGGTGTTGATTATGTTAAATTGCCCCACTTTTTCGTAAGAGTGGGAAAAAAGTGCAGAATGGCCCGCTCATATACACATTTTCAGGAATAGGCAGATAAGAGATATAAGAGGTTGTTTAATTTCACACTTGATGGGTTGTCAGGCTCTCCTTCTCCAGAGACCTATTTGTATACAAACATTAAAAAGCAATTTTCCACAGTATGTCCCCTTTAATACTTAAACACTGCACATGTTGTGGTGAACACTGTTTTCTTATATTACTGTACTGAGCACAGATGTACCATATTTTCACATCAATTTAAGTTATATTCCTGGTTCTGGGGATTGGGGTTCATCTTATTTCTCTCTTTGTAACCACTTTTATCTGCTAATGGCCTCAGAAGTGCAAATAACAAGGAAAAAAAACAAGTTACAATACTGTTGTTAATCTATTACTGAGCAGAAGTCTTATCAAGGTATTGCATAACATCATGTGCCGTAACAGTTCCACTTTGGCATGCAAGGTTGAGGCAAATTCCACGCTAACACAAATTACTTCTTACTGTATCTATTGTGGGCAGCATGTTGGATAACTGGTTAGCATCTGCCTCAAACGTCTGAGAATGAGCGTTCAAATCCTGCCCTTGCCGGTGTGGTGTTTGCATGTTGTCTCTGTGCCTGCATAGGTTTTCTCCAGGCAGTCCGGTTTCCTCCCACATCCCAAAAAATACATTAATTGAAGACTTAATTGCCCTTAAATGTAAATGTGAGTGCGAATGGTTGTATGTTTCTTTATGCTCTGCGATTGGCTAGCGTCCAGTTTGGAGTTTACCCAGTCTTATGCCCAAAGATAGCTGGGATAGGCTCTAGCACACACCCAATTTCAGTGAGTGTAAGTGTAACAGAAGATGAATGAATGAATGAAGTTTGTTCCTTTTCACCATGAGCCTGACATCTTTGTTGGTGAAATGTGCAGACGAAATTAAAAGGCTCTTAGGATGACTCTGAATTATTATCTGATCCATTGACTCCTTGTTTTCTTTGCTGAAATGTAATTATGAAATTGGACACATTCCAGAGTGATAACTAATGAGTAGAATTTGGGTGTGTAATTCAATTTCTCTATATTCTCCAATTCTTTTGTACTTTTCTCAAGTGAAACACACCATGCAAAGTGTAATCTGCACAGTCTGGCGTCTGTCTTATCACTGCTCACACAGTGCTTGCCATTAAATTGATCTGTTAAAAAAAAAAGAAAACTTTTTATGCTACTGTATATATACAGTTGAAGCCAGACGTTAATTAACATACACTGTGCAAAAATACACACTTCATTTTTTGTTTCACTGTCTGAAGTTAAATCGGATGAAATGCCACAATAATGAGAGAGAGAATTCCTTAGAGAATCTTATGTTATTTTATTTAAGGTGAAACGTTTACAGTATATACACAAAAATTACTATGTCTTTAAAGCCATTCTAAAATAGATATTGTGATGAAAAATACATATAACATTATTCACTTCAATGTCAATACAAAAAAATAAATGTGAGCGGAGACCGCGTCATCCATGCGCAAAGTTGCAGAAGTGTCATTCTACAATATCCAAGTGGTCGCCATATTGGCTGCATCCTCCGCCCGTGACATCACCAGGAGATTCGCCAATGAAAACACGCGGTGCACCCTAACTATGGGAGACAAACGCGCCCCTTCTGACACGGAAGCTCTTTTCTAAAAGGACAATACCACACAACCAAATGAAGTTACCAGGGTAATATTACACTATTGTTTCGAGCCCTCGGGCAATATTACACTATTGTTTCGAGCCATATTCAGATGATATGCAATCACCGCCAAACCGCATCCCCGTCTGATCCACTTCCGCGGCGGAGATGAGCGATCGCAGATGAGCCGGTCGGTGTGGCTTATGACAAAGCCGAGCCGTCCTACTTTAGGGGGGTGTTCACAGACGCCGCAGTACTAAGCAACACAGTCGAGCCGGGGCGCTTTATGTGCGCACGCGACTAAGTGAGGCATTCTCGGCTGGGTTCTTCAGAGCCGACCCCGTCCGCAAAGCCCAACGCACACCCTTCGCAGAAGCATGACCGCCGAACGCGGCGCCTCAGCCGGTGTGGCTGATTTTCGGCGCCGTGGTGGCATATAATGGAGCCGAGCCGTGCTGCTTTTAGGGGAACGTTCAAAGCCGCCGCAGTACTTGTTGAACACCGTTGAGCCGGGGTGCATTACTGCCTACCTGTTATTTGGAACCCACGAAGCTGTCGTCCTCTGCAACCGTGCAATCCATTTTTCACGATGAACCGGGTTTCTTGTAAACTTATGAAGGCTAAATCCATTCTCCCGAGTGTTCAAGCAATGTCCTGCAATGCAATGAGCCGGCATTTTGGCTAACACGATGGAACAACGAGCTACCTTCCCGGAGGTAAAACTAATGGAAACAAACGAGTCCACTTGGTGGTGTTGCTGTCCTTTACGTCATTTCCTGCTTCTTCTCGAAAACAAATCCCTGGAGAGGATTTTCATGGCGGGAGTTACAAAAGGCTGTATACATCAAAATCATGTTTTGTGGTGAAAAAACGCATGGGCCCATATTGGCTAACGTTTTTTCATTAATAACATACTAAAAATCATCCATTTCATGACAGAAGCCCTTTAAAGAACATGGGGAACCCCAGATGATGAGGTCATAACTTCGGAAGCGCCTATTAGATTAACCGACATGATTGACGGCACACCTGGGGATGTATTTAGGCCGGACCTCAAACACTGCTTCCTTGTTTGAAATCATGGGAACATTAAGAGAAATTAGCCAGGAAATCAGAGAAAAAAATTGTTGACCTCCACAAGTTGGGCTCATCCTTGGGTGCAATTTCCAGATGCTTGAAGGTGCCATGTTCATCTGTTCAAACAATTATAAACAGCATGGGAATGTGCAGCCATCACACCGCTCAAGAAGGAGACACCTAGAGATGAACATGTTTTTATACAAAATGTGCGAATCAACCCCAGAACAAAAGCTAAAGACCTTGTGAAGATGCTGGATGAAGCTGGTAAGATAATGTCCTTAGCCACTGTGAAATGAGTCCTGCACCGACATGGCCTGAAAGGACATTCACCGAGAATGAAGCCATTACTCCTAAAGAAACATAAAAAAGGATAGATTACAGTTTGCAAAAAGAAACCAAGACAACGATCTTAACTTTTGGAACATGTCCTGTGGTCTAATGAAACTACAGAGGAGCTGTTTGGCCATAATGACTAATGTTATATCTGAAATCGGGAGGGGCCAAATAGTTTTTTACATTGCACTGCACTGCACTGCACTTCATTTGACGTATCATCTTATTGGCGTGAGCAGGATGGCTGCTTTCATCAGGCTTCAATCCAAAATGTACTTGCATCATCCCGATGGCATTGGGTTTTGGAACGAATTCCATTAATGCCACTCAACGTTCTGTGACTATGAAGCTATGAAGTTCACCATTGGAAAACTTAACTTCATACACATGAGCGTTGAAATTTCAAAAGCGGACATGCTCACGCACACATGTGCACACGGACAATCAGAGGAAGCGAATGCCCTTCACTATCTCTGTTTGGCTTAGAAACCATGGTGGGTTTCTGGTATGCATTCACATTACTGAAGTACCATTTTTTTTCTTCCTAATGACTGGGCACCTGTACATGTCCTCTTACAACAACACCCCCCCCCCCCCCACCCACAACATTTGCCTCCCTAAGTACTAGGACCACAGGCTGCAGAACACACTGTCCATTCATGCACACACAAAAAAGCCTGCTACGTAAAAAAAATTACACACGCACACAATCCTGTGTTATAGCAAGGCCTCGTAAAGTGAACTGTGTTGTAGCGAGGGAAGACTTTCCTTATATATACTGTATATAGTTATTTTGTTTTGTTATTTTTGTCAGGCTTTAATGTCATACATACAGTGAAGAAAAATATTTGAACACCCTGCTATATTGCAAGTTCTCCCATTTCGAAATCATGGAGGGATCTGACATTTTCATCGTAGATGCATGTCCACAGTGAGAGAGATAATCTAAAAACAAAAATCCAGAAATCACAATGTGTGATTTTTTTTTTTTTTAACAATTTTTTTGTGTGATACAGCTGCAAATAAGTAATTGAACACCTGTCTATCTGTTAGAATTCTAACCCTCAAAGGCCTGTTAGTCCACCTTTGAGAGTCCACCTCCACTCCATGTATTATCCTGAATCAGATGTACCTGTGTGAGGTCGTTAGCTGCATAAAGACACCTGTCCACCCCATACAATCAGTAACAGTCAAACTTGTAACATGGCCAAGACCAAAGAGCTTTCCAAAGACACCAGAGACAAAATTGTAAAACTCCACATGGCTAGAAAGGGCTACAGAGAAATTGCCAAGCAGCTTGGTGAAAAAAGGTCCAGAAAATGGAAGAAGCTAAACCTGACTGTCAATCTCAATTGGAGTGGAGAGCCCCATGCAAGATACCACCTCGTGGGGTCTCAATTGTCTTTAGAAAGGTGACGAATCAGCCCAGGACTACACGACAGGACTTCGTCAATGACCTGAAAAGAGCTGGGACCACCGTTTCCCAGGTGACTTGGAATTTTGAACATTTTTGTTGGTAATACACTAAGACGTCATGGTTCAAAATCATGCACGGCACAGAAGGTTCCCCTGCTTAAACCAGCATGTCAAGGCCCGTCTTAAGTTTGCCAATGACCATTTGGATGATACATAGGAGCCAAGGGAGAAAGTTTTGTGGTCAGATGAGACCAAAATAGAACTCTTTGGTCATAATTCCAGTAATCATGTTTGGAGGAAGACGAATGATGAATTCCATCCCAAGAACACCATCCCTACTGTGAAGCATGGAGTGGTAGCATAATGCTTTGGGGGTGTTTTTTTGCACATGGGACTGGACAACTGCACTGTATTAAGGAGAGGATGACTGCGGGCATGTATTTTGAGATTTTGGGGAACAACCTCTTTTTCTCTGTCTGAGCATTGATGAGTCGTGGCTGGGTCTTTCAACATAATGATGAACTGACGCACACAGCCAGGTAATCCAAGGAGTGGCTCCGTAAAAAGCATATCAAGGTTCTGGCGTGGGCTAGCCAGTCTCCAGACCTAAACCCAATAAAAAATCTTTGGAGAGAGCTGAAACTCTGTGTTTCTCAGTGACAGCCCAGAAACCTGTCTGATCTAGAGAAGACTTGTGTGGAGGAATGGGCCAAAATCCTTCCTGCAGTGTGTGCAAACCTGGTGAACAACTACAGAAAACGTTTGATCTCTGTAATTGTAAACAAAGGCTACTGTACCAAATATTAACATTGGTTTTCTCAGGTGTTCAAATACTTACTTGCAGCTGATTTCTGGATATTTCTTTTTAGAATATCTCTCCCACAATGGACATGCACCTAAGATGAAAACTGGGAAAACTGGGAGAACTTGCAATATAGCAGGGTGTTCAAATAATTATTTTCTTCACTGTACTACATTAAGACTATTTGCTTAATAAAACAAGTTGGAAAAAAAGGCTGCTCCAGTTTTTAGGTTATGTTTAATAGGGGAGTCCTGTTAGCCTGAGGCAAGTTATTGTACAGTCTCCAAGATGTTCCCATTACCACCAGTTCTTTGAAAATTAATACATGTACTTAATGCTTGATGACTTGCTTTCCTGCTGGCCGGCAAAGCTTAATGTTTAATTTAAAATCATTGCGTGCTTTGTATGTCAGAGTCATGCAACAGTCTCAGGTCGTAATCAACCTGGCAGTGCATGAATCAAGGATGAACTTTGAAAGCAAATGGAAGGTAAAGGTAACAATTTCATACAAGGATAAAGATGTTTATATATATATATATATATATATATAAATGTATGGGAAAGGCACTATTCTATTACTCCCGCATAACGTCGCTCTATTTGGTATCTTAGGTTTGTCAAATATTTGGATGCATCCACGATATAGGATACTACATATCACTGTGTCACCATACACTACCTGGATAAAAGTACACATTTTTGTTTGTTACAAAAAAAAATGAAGCAGTTTTGTGCTTGATGATCAGTGCAATAGCTCAAAGAATTTTACATTAAAAAAAAAAACAAAAAAAAAAGTCAGTAGTTACCTGGTCCATAAATATTACCACTACAACTATGACTACGATTACTACTACTTCTACTACTACTACTACTACTACTGCTACTACTACTACTACTACTACTACTAATAATAATAATGGGAGCAGGGTTCGCACGCGGCCCTAAAAGTTCCTAAAAACCCCTACATTTTCAAAGGTACATTTAGGGGCTCCTAAAAGTCCTTAAAATCCGCGAAAACCGGTCAAGCCCCTAAAAAGTCCTTAAATTAAAAAAATATCAAAGGGAGGACCTCAACCGCCAAAATGATCCCTAAAAAATAAATTAATCTTTTATGTAAAAAAAAATAGCGACCCGTCTGGCGTCCAAATCAGCTGGAAATTGTCAACGGAAGTCACCGTTTTGACAACTCGTCGCCATCTTGTCGATATTCCATTGTTTCCGTGAGTAGGCATTTCACTTCGTCTTCGTGACGACGTAGCCTAGTTCTTTCATCGATCCAACTTGTATCACGGGGAAATGCATTTTTCAAGAAGCTTGGGTTGAAAGTAAGGAGTTTGGGAGCTGGGTTCGTCGAGATCCAAAAGATCGGCACATGTTTTACTGCCATCTGTGCAAGCAGAGTTACCAGCTTGAAAAGATGGGCGTCAAAGCGCTGGAGTCGCACCGGAAAAACAGGAGACACGCTGATTTGGTGAAGTCTCTCTCCTCTTCCGTTGGTATGAATCTGTTTCTAAAATATCAAGATAGTGAAGCATCAACTTCAGGGATTGGTACTAGCACTGCATGCACACTAGGGATCGCAAAAAAACGTTTACTTTCATAACCGGTTTTAACCAAACAGTTGTAGCAAAAAAACAATTAACCGGTTTTAACACCGGTACCATAGTGGTGTTTACATAATTCACCCGCGCGACCTCGAGTTGGGGCGCGGGGTTCCGCACGGACTGTTTTTGTTGTTGCTCTTCCGGAGTGACGAGGTCACAGAGTTCCCCTCCGTTATGCGAGTAGTGTTTTGATGTCTGCCAATAAAACAAGTTTTGTTCCTGTCCGACACTCCGCCTCCGACTCCTTTTCTCCAGCGCTACACCATCGAACGTTAATCTACTCCACGGTAATGGGGTAGTTTGTACACAATATTGACAAACAAGCTTGTTGAATGTGGCTTTCAGCAACGCACTCGTGTAAGTTAAATTTTCATTTTTTTTGTAAAAATGTTTTAATGTTGACATTCTTCTTTCGGACTTTCAGAAAGGGCATGAAAGTATACCGAGCGTTTCCTCGATGCCATGGTTGATGTTTCTTTGATTTAACTGAATGTTCTCTTGAGTCCAACTTTACTCTAAGAGCGAAACTTGAAAAAAGTGGAAATGATGTTGAAAAAATAGCGCAATGTGGAGTACCGGAACCGGAAGAAATGATTGGAAATTTTAACCGAAAGTCCGATTACGGTTTCGGTTTTAAAAAACCGAAAACCGGTTGCGATCCCTAATGCGCACCTACAGTTGTCCAGCCATCGACTTCAACTACCCAGAAGTCAGGCTTTATGAACGTAGTTCAATACACGAAGACGGACTTATTAAAGGCAGAGATCGTGTGTACTTTAAAAGTGATCTGCAGCCATGACAGTTACAAATCTTGTGAAAAGAATTTGAAAGTGTTTGCAGTCATGTTCCCAGACAGTCACATTGCTAAAAACTACCACTGTGGGAAAAGGAAGACTTCGTACCTAGCTACATTTGGCATCGCTGCCCACTTTCCATCTCTACTGCCTCAAAGCCAAAAAAAGCCAGAATAGAGACTGACATATCTACGCTTATTGAGAAGGCTGACAGGCTGTGTGAGGAAGCAGAAGAAAAGAGGAAGCTGAGGTTTATCACCGAGGCCAATGCACTCAGAGGCAGAGCAAAGGACAAGAGAGCCACTTTGGCACCTCTGCAGCAACAAATAGAGGAGGTACTGTGTAGGCTCAAGGAGCTCGAGTAGGGGTGCTGAAACAGACATCAGTAGAAGACATTTGTGTATATAGTTGCAATTGTAGTTAGAATCTGTTTTTCTGTATACTGTTATGTGAAGACGTTGACAATGGTCATATCAATGAGAACTACCACAAGGGGCGACAGGTGATCACTGTCACAGGTACTGAGATACTGGAACATTTGATGAACCAAGAACGGTTGATAGCGCCATTGGGTGAGTCTTTTTTCTTTACTCTTGATTTCCCACGATGGCCCTAAATTTTTCGTGTCGGCCCTAAAATTTTCCCGTGTTAGCCCTAAATTTTTCGTGTCAGCCCCTAAGAATGCCCCTAAAAAGCCCTTAAATTTTTTGGGTCAGACTGAGTATGAACCCTGTAGGAGTGACTGAGTTTGGTGTGGGCACCAAGAAGTCAATTCCCTCTCAGTGATGGTGTCGATATGTGTCCTGTGACTGACTGGTGAAGAGTAGTCTGCCGTTTGCCCATAGTTAGCTTGCATATCCCTTGTGAGGATCAGCAGCTTGGAAAATGGATGGATGAATGATAATAAACACAACCTTCAGAGGGGGGAGCAATTCAATCTATCTATCCCTCCATGCTTGCATCCATTTCTACCACATACCCTGGGTCACTTGCTGTCTAGTCTAGGTGAATGGTGGATTACACCCTAGACAGCCAATCAGGATTTCCACATAGTTACATACAACTATTCATACATCCACACCAATGGTCACTGAGTGGGTAGGGACTGTGAAACTCTTGTGTTACACTGGACTGCCAGTGACCCAATCTTGTATTCTCTTCCATTTTCAATTTACCTTATGCATCTCCAGATCTCTTTAACCCTAGAGTACCCATGGGGTCACACATTTAAAAGAGGATTTAGATGTTTTGGGTTCTCTCGGGTTAATACTTTTCTGAATATAGTTTATATTTTTATTTTGTATAAAACCTTGAATGTTTCTCGAGATAAACTATTTAGAACAGGATAGTACTTTAAATGAGGGTATGGTTTGTTTTCTCTTCCTATTTGCTCCTGTGGGGGATTAATGCTGTCAGTCACTTTGATTGGCACCTTTCAAATCACACCCTTGCAGTAAAGTGGCTGATTTTGTCAGAGACAGAATGGCGTTATCGGTACAACCTTGTTTGGAGACTCTCAAAACCGCTAAAGCCGCAATTCATGGGAGATCTGTTTACAATCTGGTCTGGCCATTGACTGCTAAACAGCCTTCGCAGATCCATTCTGGGCCACTCGCAGCAAGAGTGGAGCAGAGCAATTACATCCTCAAACAGTAATCTGTGGCTTGGACGGCATGTAAACAGACATGAAGTACACATACAAACACTGACAGATTCGGTCATAAGCAATACATTTGCTCAAGATTCTGTGGAGTCTTGTTGACCTGGAACACAGAAGTATTCCTATTCAATATATTTTCTTTGGCAAACACGTAGATTTTAGTATTATTGTACATTGAGCAACATATCCATGTTAAGCTTTGTAAACATTTGTTAAAAAAAAAAAAAACACCAACAAAAACCATCCTAATGGTTTTAACGTCACGAAATCGGATCTGTGTCAAACGTTCTGAGCACAATACTCCACTATACTCCCACATTAAACAAAGTTAACATCATCAACATGAGCTGCAATGACATCCATCTCTTCGTCACACCACTTATCATCACTCGGGCCGTGAGGTCTCTTGCGCTATTAAAAGACTTTTGCTCTTTAAAAACCAAAGACCAAGTCCGAAATCTTGGTGTTCTACTCAAACTTGATTCTTAGTTGAATGTTGTTACAGTTAATATATCTTTTTGCTACAGATTTTTCTTCCTGAAGTCACTGATGGTGTTGTGGTACCCATGTCTGCTTTTGGTGCGGGCAGCGTGGGATTGATTCCCGCTCAGTGATGGTGTCGATATCTGCCCTGCGACTGACTGGCAATCAGTTCAGGGTGTAATCAGCCTTTCGCCCGAAGCTAGCTGGGATAGGCTCCAGCTTTCCTGCAACCCTTGTGAGGATAAGCGGCTTGGACCATGACATTTTATTCCTCCTTATTTATGTTAATGAACATTTATAGTACATTCCACAAACATCTTTACATTGTGGTTCCTTCCACCACATCTAAACTGCAAATTGCTGAATATTCTACATGGACATAGTTTGAAATTCAAGCAGGGAAGATTGTCTTCCAGAGCAAGGTTAAAAGCTATAAAGATATCATAAGAAGATTAAAAGCACTAGAGGTGTTGTCAGTGGATCATTTTTATTTTGCCCACTGCACTGCTCGTCAGCATTTCTTCTTTTTTTTCTGTTGTTAGATTGGACATATGGCCATCTAATCCAAAGTGGCTGATTGTTGTTTTTACAGCCCTGGAAGATTTTCTCATTTAGGGTGATACTAAATCATCATTTCACTCAATGATCTACAGAATGATAAGTAGAGAAGATAGCGTGAATGCACTTCTTTCATAGCTTGTGTAACTTACAGTATGATGCTTTTATTCAAGTAATTCGTTTATTCAATGAGGTTCACAACCTTGAAATATAGCATTTTGTAACAAATCATATCTTATTATTAGTTCAAATGTGATGGATTCCAGTGTTCTACATTACAATTGGTAAAATAATGAACTGTATATATGTCACATTAGGTGTCAATCAGGGTTTATGGTTCTTAAAATGTAAGCCCTGTACTGAATGGAACATTTGGCATTCAACTTGTGAATGATGCAAGAGTACATTGCTTCATCCATTAAAGGATTTTAATAGTGGAGATACATTATTGATTTTAATTCACAGTGATAAATATATCACAGATTGAAGGTTTGTCATGTCTGAGATAAATTGCATTAGTCTGGCTTTCGGAGGAGTTGTAATATTGCGATGACATTGGAAAGCCATAAAAGCTGTGCATGCGACGCTCATAAAGTGGGCGTTACAACTGTGCACGTCTCTTTAACAGCATTGTTCAAAAATACAGTAATCGAGACAAAGCAGCGACGATAAATGTAAGTGACGTACAGCATTTTGTTGCTACCAAATTGAGTGAGTGAACACTTTTCTTTCAGTACACAGGCAGATTTATTTTGAATGTATATCTGCTTATTAAAAGCGCATGGCTGAATTGGAAAATAGGAAAATAAACAGATGTTAACAAAAAAATTATGTTCTTTTGCCTGTGGGATTTTTTTTTTTTTTAAATAAATTTGAATTGTACTTGCTCATGAGATTCAGAGTGAATGATTTGTGACAATTAGTCGCAGCAATTAGTGTTACAGTTAAGAAGCGTTTTTGTTTTCTCTCACCCATACAGAATGTCACAAATAAATCCTGGCTTGCATTTGCATATTAATTGGATCTGAGACGTCAAGCATCTTTCATTAAGCAAAATGATCTGCATATTTGGAGACATAAAATAGTTTATTTCAGCGTGGGGAAAGAAGTCATTCAAAATGACCGCATATGGGATGTAAACTTTGGCTGATCCATTAAACCTTTACCCTCTGGCAGTGGATGGAACACACAAAGCGACAGCAAGCTGATTAACAGTGTGATGTTTCAAACAAAGCCACGCCAAAAGGAAGGCAAATGAGGAGCATACTGAACGGTTTCTATTTCAAATTATATTTGTTCTTATGTATCATCATCGTATTGACGTTTTCTATGTAGATGATACTTTTAACCTGATTAGTGTTGACAGTGCAAGCAGTGAGGCTGTTTTGTGCTCCATCGATAAGCTTGCACCGGAACAATGTGTGCATGTTGCAACCTTGAAAACTACGTGCGCAAACTAGCACACAACACAGAAATTGTCCATCATTGGAAATTGTCTTATTGAATAAGTCATACTTGTATTTGAATCAGCAGTTTTGTTTAGCTTCTTTTCGGATTAGGCCCTCAAGGAACCCAACCCCACGATTATCAAAATCCCTTGTGTCATCTGCACTTGTCTTTCAAAGTTACCCTGAATAGCGCTAACTCTGCTCTACTAATTACTTCATCAGCCAACCTCCCTTGAACGTGTTATTTGGACACTATTTGGTCCTATTGTTTCAAGATATTGTACTCTGAGTGATACAATTCTCCTCCTCTTGGTCTGCTCTGTTCTTCAAAAGTAAGTCAAATTCCAGGAGGATACAATTCTGGACCAAGTGGACAAGGCGGGGGCACTTGCCTAAAGTCTTTGTACGCCAGACAGACATAGTTTGTTTCCCACAGTATGTCTCATGGCCCATCTAAAGGGAAAAGTGACATTGTTTGGTTGGATACGATTAGGCACAGTGGCTGGTAATGGGAAGGCTGCATATCGCGGGTCGGACGTAGGGGCTGGACTTCTGAATAATTTGATTAGTTTGCTGGGGAATATATCTGGAGGATTATGTAAATGGGTGTGCCCCCTCGCAGAATTCTTTTGAACTCTTCACAACTCACATCTGCCGGGGTCGACAGCTAGACAGGACGGCTGCCTTCTTGTTGCCCGATTCCTCTGTGTTGGAGGAAGGTGCTTAAAGGTCATTTCCAGTACAAACAGACTTGTCCTGAAAGACCTCCCTATTCCAAAGAGCTTCAATTCATTTTGTGTTGATGCCCATGCAATTATCATTTTCTTTGAGTCAACAATAGATGAGCGTAGGACAATTAATGTTGTATACTAATTAGCCAGACTGTGTGCGTGTTTGTCACCAATAACCTCTTGCAAGTATATGTACACACGAGAATCTCTCGGACCTGTTTACAATAAATTTAAGAATATCTGTGCTTCTCCCCCTGTGTCTTCTGCGTATGAGATTTTCCCCCATGCCTTATTTGGTGTATTTCTGGGTGGGGATATGTTTGTGTTGAGAACTATGGCAACCAAAGTCAAGGTGACCAAGAGCACGTTACACACAATAGATTTTCAGAATGGAGGCTGGAAACAATGCAGTCAGCACACACCAAAAATCTCCTTTATCTCCAACCCGATTGTTGGGATTTTAGAGACCGTCCCCGGACTGGATTTATTGTTTGGGTGAGTCAAATCTGTACACTCTTCACTGCTTGAATGGGTATACATCCACGGGCCACAACATTAGATGCACCTGTACAAGCTCATGAGGTACAATGCAAGTCATGTATGAACATATCTGCTTTTGTGAATGTTCTGAATGAGACCGTCGGGTATTTTTTAACAGCATGTTTATTAATGCACTTGTAGTTTTTTTTGGTGGTGTAGAAGTTCTCTGCATTACCAAGATCTGTGTCTAATTTTTGGCTCTCATACTCACTCGATTAAAGTAAATAAAACATTAGAAACCGCTCACAGTTCAATGACGTGCACCCATGCAAACTACTGTATTTCATGATGTTTTTAAATTTGTGCCATAAATTATAGTAACGGTAGAATTGTCTATACAGTATAGTTCTTACATTGAATCTACTGTATAGATTGTGCTGCTGTACCTAAAGTTATGGCCAGTGAGTCCACATGTGCTATCAGAAAAACTACCGGTAATTCTATTGAGGAAGGAGATTAGATATTTTCACTTGACTTTAACATAAAAAAAAACCTGTAAAGCAAAAATAAATGTTTTTTTGGTATATTACCACAACACAGAGAAATGTTTTTAACAACCCTGCCAAATTTGAATGATTAAAAAAATCAACAAGAATATCAAATAAGACGTGACAATAATGAAATATCAAGTCACTGTCTCCTCTCTCAAACGTGGTGAGTGTCTCCAATGAATTCGTCTTAACCATCTCCAACTCAACTGTTACAGTGCATCAAATACCACTGCTGTAGATCGCTGTGAATACTGTAGCTGACGCAATGTAAAATCACATTAGGTAGCTCACCTTCAAATTTGAATAGTTATTGTGGACTAATAAAACACTCTGCACACAAGCCAATTCACATTTATTGATGGAGACGTAATGAGACTGCCGACTGGTTGCCCAGCTATGGCACTGTGCAGCTCAAATCCTCTCTGGTGGAGGAGCGACTTAATGGTTGACACTCAAGTGTGTCACTGGGCCCCATTTTTGCACAGCCAAAAACAAATGCTGAAAGACAGTTTAATGCGATACATACATAATTCAGTGCCGCGGATCTTTGATTTAAGGGATCCTGATTTCATGGACTTTGGATTTAACACACAGAAAATAATATTCACTTTGAACTCAGAATCACCCCTTTCATGCACTCTGATATAAGTTTGGATAAACGTTAAAACTTTTTCTACATTTTAAAGCTTGTTTTTTAGATTTCAACGTACAATAACTTTGGACCATACTGGCTACACAATTATGGCCAAAATAACCACAGTTCTTTTTGATCAATATTCTAATTAAAATTGGGAATTATGATTATTTCTCATGTTAGGGAAAAATCTTTATTTTTTTTTACAAATGTCATGGTTTTCATTTTTAAAATGACTCTTTAAATAAGAATAAATGATAGATATTAAAACCAATTGTACTAAAAAATCTACTTAAGCAAGGGCTAGCTAACTGAATAAATGTGCTATTATAAAGGGCAATCACAAATTTCAACTAGACGGAAGCATCAGAGATTAGAGACGAATTGTCAAGGACTTCCGCATTGTTCTGCTTGACCATTGATCAGTCCTGCACGTTCATAAATTGCAAACCTCCCAGGGTTTTTTCATTGCGGTCAAGCCAGCTAAAAGCTTGAAGTGAAGGCAGCTGCTACAACGATTGTGTCCTACCGTGACACACCACCTCTCTGCCAATGTACCAAGAGGGTCAACTTCAAAATAAAAGATTCATACTATTACTAAATTGGAGATCAATACCATATTAGACTTTTGTTATGAAGTTGGCACCGGAGTGCAGTACCAGAGCTTAATGAAGTCTTAACTGTGTGTCCGCCCCCTGCTAGTTCTCTAGTTGACTAGGTTGACATTTGAAATGTGAAAAAAAAATTTGCAGCCGATCAGACTCATTTAATTGAGGCAGTCAAAATTGCGATCACGGTCTAAATTAGATTCCTTGTACAGCCCTAATACTGTTTGTAGCCCACAAAAAAATAGTGCAAAACTATTTTGTTTGTACTGTACGGGTGTTTTTGGGCCCTGAAAAAAGAGGACCCTTTAGTCCGTTAAAAGGCGGTTCGACTGTACTATGAAATGAAGTCTTTGGATATGTTTTCAGTAAATGTTCATTTAGTCCAATGGACTCATGATAAAATCTTTGATTTTGCCATGAAAGAACTTCCAACATTTTGTCATATGAAAATATCACGATTGGCCTTTTTCCAAAGCTCTAGTGCTCCGCCAATCTCAGTGAAAGAGTGCAATTTCAGTACAGTTAGCAGCTGGTTGAAAATCTGGCAGGCTCATAGGAGCACATGCTCAATAAACACAGACAACTTGTGCGTTCCGTGTGCATCGCGTCTACATCTGAAAATGCATGTTGGGGTCGTCAGAAATGACATGTATGGGAGTTTGCTGTGCGTTATGACGCCAACCTTTGCAACGCATAATCAGTTTGGCACACAATTTTATGAGATTTCAATCTCACGTGTTAAAACTGTGAAACAAAAGATGCATATTTTTATGGCCTTGAACCTGTTAGATTTTTGAAAAAGTTCGTTTCACGCATTGAACATCCATACTGTGATGGATAGTATGAAAAGACGGACGTTCTGACACCCTGACATAAAAGAAACCTGACAAAACCCACCGCTTCCTATCTTAGAGAATATTTTACTCTTTTATTCTTCGGAATATCTTTACAATTACTTCACCAACAGGAAGGAGGATATAAACACATATTGTAATTATGTTCAAAGATACAGTTTTTGACTTGAGCAATCAGTTTTGGAATCGTCTTTTGTGGTTGTCATGCAATTGGAGGAGTCTGCTTTGCCCTGGCTTGTGACCACTTGTTGAAGGGGTGGGGAGTGATTTAGGGACAGCAGCTGGATAAGAGCGATACTCTAAGAGCGCTTTATTTTCACAAGCAGTTCTCAGCTAACAACTTGGATCTTTCATGTCTTTGTTCTGAATTGTATGAAACGTGTGAAATGTGTATGCTAAAGGGCGAACAGCTGATGGGGTGAAGGTGTGCAGAAAGAATGGTGTAAAAAAAATTGCAAAATACTCGATCTTAGTCAATGGTGGGGGGGAAGGGGGGACAACGTGAAGCACTCAAACTGCTAAAGTGCTAAATGCTCATTTCCTCCTGCTCCCTTAGAAGAAATGGAAACAGAAGGCAGACATTTATAGATCTGTCCTCTGTGACACCGTACATGTGCATATTAGATTCAACATATTTGAATGTGATTAATTCAATATTCTCATAAAGTAGTCTTTTAATGGGTTCATGACTTCGGCTCTAATAGAAGCTTTTTGTAACGTAGCCTTCCTGATTGTTTCCCTCAGCTTAAGGAAAGCACTCCAGGATTCAAAGTGTGATTGCTCAGTGTTGCTACGTGTGTCAGGATAGATATGGAGGTCTTATTACCCGGGAGAGGTCAAGGGTCAAGCATTAAGAAAGCTGACTACTTGAATCCCTGTATTAAAGATTTCACTTAGTTGGCTCATGAAATTCTCCCGTGTCTTTTGTAAATAATCAACGAGACCTTGAGCATACAAATTTGAAATCTAATAAATAAACACAAGAGACTGTGATTTAGACAAAGGATCACAGGAAGTAGTCCACCGAGCCAATATAAAGTTTATTTATTTTTTTTCCATTTCATTCTCGACCGAGGAGAGGCTGTTTACAGATCCTTGCTCAGGAACAGGAATACCCTGATGCTCTCATGCTGTTACCTTTTGTCTTCTTTTCTTTGTTTCGTAACAATGTTGATTGACCTCATACACTGGAACATTTTGTTTTAACCTCATTTCTCCTAAAATTCTGGGAAATAATGGAGATAGATTGACAGAAAGTCACATCAAAAAACAGATTAGAGAATGTGAAACTATAGCAGGAAAAAAAGAAAAGTGGCAATGCAAACCTGTAAAAATAATACCGAAACTTCAGTATGTTACAAAACATGAAAAAAAAACTCAAATAGTTCATACTTCTGTGAGTAACATGAAAACCAAATGTGTGAAAACTAACTGGCTATTTTAGTTCCCAGGGTTGAATTGCCTTAAAATTTTCAGGGATATGAATCATTTTCATACATCCATCCATTCTCTGCGCCCCTTATTCTCACTGTTGTCGCAGGCATGCTGCAGCCTAACCCAACTATCTACGGGAAAGAGGCAGAGTACGCCGTTAACTAGTCGCTAGACGCAAGACACACATTAACAACCAACATTTGTCGTTCACATTCACAATTACAGGCAATTTTTTTTGTTTCTTTCGGCTTGTCCCTTTCGGGGTCGCCACAGCGTGTCATCTCAGATGAACGCACATATATGTTTGGCACATTTTTTACGCCGGATGCCCTTCCTGACGCAACCCTTCTCAGGGAGTGGAGGCCCCAGTGGGATACGAACCCACAACCCCTGGTTTACCAAACCAGTACTCTAATCACTGAGCTACGGGGCCTCTTACAGGCAATTTAGTGTCTTCAATTAACCCACCATGCATGTTTTGCGGATGTGGGAGGCAAACCGGAGAAAACCTGCCCATCCATGGATGGGGAGAACATGCAAACTCCACACAGGCGGGGCTGGGATTTGATCCCTCGGTCCGAAGAACTGTGAGCCAGATGTGCTAAGCAGTCGTGCCACCATGAATCATTTTCAAAACGGAAAAATAAATGCTATAAAGTATGTTGCTACTTTCCTAAACAAGTTGAAAATTAAATGAGTAAAAATGTAAAGCTTAACAAAATGTTCCAAAGGTTGGAATCAGTTTGGGCTTTGTATTTTACTTCCATTGAGATCCTTTATCTACCTAAAATAACCTTCTTCTGCTTTGCCTCTTGTCAGAATCTCTAAAGGGGGACAAGAGTGAGCATTATCACACAAACTCAAAATAACCCTAGAAATCAGACAGTACCTTTTTAGGTCATAAGTCCCTGAAGGGAAGTGAGTGAACAAAACTGCATTTACAGCCGCAGGACAGCATAACCTAGACTGACTTCTTGGCAGGAGGATTTGCTTGACAACAATTACTTACAATTGTAAAGATGGTTTTTTTTGTTTGTTTTTTTTATGCTGGTTCGGTTGCAGTATATTTTAGTAAAATGCAGGTTCTTATTCACAGAAGTATATCACCTGTATTTGAGCACAGTTTAGGTACTGTTTAGGTGCTTACTAAAGTACTCCCAAGTTCCATCATAAGATCAGTTTTCATTTGCACTCCCCTCATATGGTAGTCTTCCAAAAGAACATTAGTTCACTGCAATGCTTTGTAGTGAATTAAAAGAATGTAACATGTTTATGATGTGTGTGTTGATACCTCTCTGTTTTTAATTCACTTCACACATAGACAAAAATGTGTGCCTGTTCCACAACATGCCTTACTTGTGTGACTTGGAATGGATTTTGTCCTTGAAAAGGGCACGAAAACAGGCAGAGAGTGGGTGAGTGCATGCCTCTGTTTTTGCGGCACTTGGATGGGGCTGCATAGTGTCACAAGTGACACAGATTAGGAAAAGTGACACTTTGGCTTGAAGTACTCTGCAGGCCAGTTAGAGAAGGAATTCAGTGTCTTTATCATAAATGCCACTATTTCATAGAAAAGAGTAAAGCACTTAGGTTGTGGCAGTGGCTTTTCAAACTGGTGATGAATTTGAAAGAAAGTGTATGAAGTTTTGCAATGTGAGAGCAGATTAGCAGGATACGAATATAGAAGTGACAGCGGGTATTAGGTGTTCCTCCGAACAAGTGGCTGCTTCTTGATTGGCTTGAGGATGAGGCGTGACCGCAAACTATGCTTTTCTTTTTGGAAACCCCTTAAACACCCTGTCAGACCAAAATGCTGTAAACATGTTTTGGAAACATGACTAAATATGTTCAAACCACGCCCCACTCATCTGTCAGTAAGACACCACTCCTGTAGATAACAGTGCATAGTATTGTAGATGCGCTGTCTTCTTCTTCTTCTTCTTCTTCTTTTTCTTTCCCTTTCGGCTTGTCCCATCAGGGGTCGCCACAGCATATTTGTTTGGCACAGTTTTACGCCGGATGCCCTTCCTGACGCAAAATGTAAAATCACGTTTAGAAGCTCACCTTTAAAACTGAATTGTTACGGCAGATTATAATTCTTAAATAAGTACAGAAGCCAATTTATATTTCAAGTGTCAAGATATTCAAAGGTGGCAGTAGTCATAGATGACTGATAAGTACTGATTCTGTTATTGAATGAGGTTACTGAATTTTTTCTTTTTTTATTGAAGGTATAGTACTATCTCCCGTTTTTTTTTTTTTTTTTTTTTTTTTTTCAATGTTGTCATCTTGACAGGACTCTCAGCCATTATTGTGAAGCCTTTTTTAAGTAAAGGACTTTGATTTGGTCCTTGTGTGGTTTTGTGTATTGTATGATTTATATTAGTCGTTCATATTTTATTACCCCTGCTCCTTATCATCAAAGTTAACCTTGTGTTTAACGCCACATGCTTAAAAACTACTTTATTGTTTTTAAGCAATTCATATTAGTTTGATAAACTTTGCCTTAGTATATATGTTGCAGTTGATAGTGTTAAAATTGTCTTAAACTTTCTGTGGACAGTTAATAAAGTTACTTGGAGAAAACATCGGATCCCAATATAACTGATCTGATACAGCACTACTATTATTTTTAAATTTTTCAAACTACGCTGCACCACTTGGAAAAAATATATCAATTGTTGCCATCCAGCAAGTTAGACAACTTAAACCCGACCTCTGCCATCTGCCACCATAACTTGCCAGCTGGTTGTCATAAGTCACGTTATTCTGCCTAATGTTGTCCGGAAATGACAATTTTGTGTTATACCTACAAAGTATTTCAGGACCTACAATGCCTAACAATCTAAGGCCTGTTCAATATCTGTGAAAAGATTTTGTCCCCACTGAGCGAGACGTGTCTGGTGCTATCTAACAGTCGCATTTGTTACGTTTTTGGCATCTTGTTTTTTTTTCCCTCACAATAAGCATGAACAAAAATGGATTGACGTCTTGGCATGTAGTATTGAAAAACGTTATGCTACCTTACTGCTACTTTTTCGAATGTATGTCTGGAGCAAGAGAGGCACACTCAAGTCATTTTTTGGTTACTTTTTCCACATTAGCATTTATTGACCTATAATAAATGAACTTACGTCTCAGCAATTTACAATATTTTTACAATCGTTACTCACATTTGTAAATCATATGTGACAAACCCTATTGAGAAAAGATTTTTGCATCTATATTGGATACGCTAATCCTTTTTTCAAGGAATAAGGTATTTTGCACCCAACGATATTTCATCCCTCCTTCCATCCATTTTCTGAGCTGCTTATTCTCACAGAAGCCACTCAAAAAAGAAAAATAATAAAAATCAAAATACGACTTTAAGGCCTCCGTTTCACTAGTTAGCGCTATAAGATTGACACATTGGTGAATTGTCATGCACATAAGAAAGAAAAGTCTTTGTTCACAACAATCTGTCATTTTGTTCATTGAAATTTTATGTACCAATTGGGTGACATCAACCCCCAAACTTTGGCTAAATGACATCACTTTTGACTGGTAAATAATTTCAGTAGTTTTCAGGCTGATACTAGAAGTAATCGAATAGCCTTATTTTACATCCATTCAGCCATCCATTTTAAGTAATGTTTCATCCTCACAAGGGTCGTGGTTGTGTTTGAGCCTATCCCAGCTTTCTTCGGGGAGGAAGCAGGGTATACCCTGAACCAGTCGCCAACCAAATTCCAGGGTACATAGAAATAAACAACCATTTGTGCACACCTAAGGGCAATTTCGAGAAAACTCAAACAGGAACGGGGCAAACATGCAAACTTCACACAGGTGGGGATTTGGCGCCCCATAGTTTACAATCAGTTATTGTTTTTTACATTTCTGTTACGATTCCGTCATATTTTTGTACACAACAATGCATGTGGCGTTATCTAAAGCATTCAAATATAGGATGGATATTATTTAAAACATGTAAATGTGAGACCTACAGTGAATGACTGGTTCCCCCATCCACCTCATAGTTCTGAGGACACAGGTTCAGTCCCAGCCCCGCCTGTGTGGAGTTTGCATGTTGTCCCCGTGCCTGCGTTGGTTTTCTTTTTCCGGGGCCTCCGGTTTCCTCCCAACTCCTAAAAACATGCATTAATTGGAGGCTCGTAAATTGCCCCTAGGTGTGGTTGTGACTGCGAGTTGTTGTTAGTTTCTATGTGCCCTGCGATTGGCTGGCAACCAGTTCAGGGTCTACCCCGACGCCTGCCCGATGACAGCAAGGCTTGGCTCCAGCACTCCCGGGATCCTCGTGAGGATAGGTGGCTAAGAAGATGCCTGGATGGATGTTACTCAGAAACTACTATGTTTTCTAAGAAAACACAGTATTCAACTAGTTATTGATTTACAGTATTTTACAGGATCACTGCTGATATTAAGCTATTTTTTGACAGTAAGAACTCTTAGTCGACGTAACTGTTGTATTCTTCAAATCTTCTAATTTCCCCCTTCACCCCCACAGTAGCCACTATCATTCTTCTCTTCCTTCTTCCCCAGACTCCTCTCCTTGGGCAGCGTCTACTTGGCAGTGTTCCACACTTTGATTTATGTGGTTTCCAAAAGTCCTAAACTGTAGTCCCTGGACACTCTGCCTGTCACTGGTGGACCTTCTGTCACTTTAGCCCCCATTAACTCTTCTTAACCCCCTCCTGATTTTGTCATGTTGGAGCAGCTGCTTTCCATCACCTTGCCACATTTTTACACGGGTATCCTTTGATTCTCATTATTTTGGCGGAAAGCGGGTCTTGCTGTAGACATAATATGCAAAAATTACCTTGTTTACATTACTGAAATTCTTTCAGGGTCTATTCCAAGAACTCTACAAAAATCAAAGAAAGTCAGGGGTTCACTGTTGTAAACATACATTGATAAAGCCAATATAATGAGTCATATTCTTTAGCTCATGAAACGTAGTACCCATTTTCTCCCCCCTCCCTTCTATAATATGTAAAACTCAACCAAAGTTAATCACTCCAATTGAACCCATTTCTTGTAGTGACCTCTACACACTGTAATTTGAGTGATGGAAGAAGGGGGGAGTAGAGACTGCAAGATAGTAGTTTCAAGGAGGGCCTTGCAGAGGACAATCAGTGACCTTAAATGGGAGCCTTTCCTGCATATACCAGCAGGTCGAGAGGGAAACTGATAGGCAGGTGAAATATCTGGCACTTACAGAAAAGAGGCAATGAGGACAGGCAGAGCAGAATGGATATGGATTGACTCACAAGGCTGACACGGCCTTCCTAAGGAAACGAATAGTCCTTGTAATGTACACTTGGTGACACTTAGTTTTTAGGGCATAACACAAGAGCTATTTCTCTTTTTAAGGTGGTACACAAATGCCATGATCAGTACAATTAACTCTTTCACTGCTGCGAACCTTATAGCATAGTGTGCGGTGTCAGTAGAGCATCAAAACAACTAAACGGTGATCACTAGGAACTGTTGTTGGTCTTGCCCTGTATCCATTCATTTTATTTTAATTACAATTTAATTTTTGTTTTATAATGGTTTCCTTGGGGGATGCTGTCACAAAACTTCATTGTCAGAGTTGGGGTGCTCATTTTTACATTGGCCTATTGGGCAATTATACTTTGACCTAACAGAGTACGGGTGCCAATGAGTGGCTACACATTATTTTAAATCGTATCCAACAGCATAGCATAATATTGAAAGTTGCAATTTCAAATACTACTGCAGTTGTGTGCCCAGCATAAGTGATTGTTCCCCACCATATATATTTGCAGCATAAGAGAAAAAATAATGAAATACCACCCAGATATTGCCTTGATTTAAAGAGCCAAAAAAGTTGAAGGACTCAAGTGAATTGTGTGTGATATACAGTACTGCACGTCTCCATTTTCAACCCACCAGCAGAGTGAAATTATCATGTGGTGGACTTGCACTTTGTATCAGATGAAGGCGATATGGTGGAGGCACAACTAAACATGCCCAGGGGGCTGGAGTGAAACCAGCGTCTCATTTTCAGGGGCAAACAAACACATACAGGGAGCAGACATGGCTGTCACATCTCCCTTAGTTCCCCTGTCACCACTGAGGCCTGTGGGCAGAAGCGAGCTCTGTGCTGTGGTGATGCCACACGAATGTACATCAAACAAGGACAGAGATACTTACTGTACATGACCAGACACACACAATGCATGTAGCTTCAGTTTTGAAGGTATAATATATACCCCAGCCTTCCAGTTCCTCTTAAGGTCATCAAAGTGACATCCCAAGGTTGAAAAGAAGCACATTAGGTCGACTAACTGAGCTCCATTTTTGACTTTCCAAGATTGATCAGCTATTGTGCTGGCGCCAAGCAGCTGTATAGCTTTACAGCAGCCGGGAGGAGGTTTTCAACAGTATTTCAGGATATCCTTTCTGCTGCAGTTTTTGGCAGACTAACAGCTGCGAGCAGCATTAGCGTTCAAGCAGGCGATTCATAATGTACCTCAGCCCTTTGCCTCATGTGTCACATGGCCTTCATTCAACCCAAGTTACCCACTTGGCGTCCCCATTGGTTGAATTGGTTCATAGTAATGTGAGACCAGCTGTTTGCAATATGTTTGAGACCATCTCTGCATTTGGATTTAAGGTCAGTCATGGTTACATGAGTCCATGTGACATTCTCACACAGATGCAAAGAGCGTGGAGACACCTTTCTAATTAACAGAAGTAAAAATGATGACTTTTTTTTTCCCCCACCAGTGTCTGGACCAAGGGAAATTAGTTACAAAGCTGTGTTGCTCATAATTTGACAACACTGCCTTGAATTCACTGAGATGTAAAATTAATGCTTGCAGTTGTTTTCAATGGGACCTTCATGTTGGCCTTGCTCATTGTTAGAAATCTGCGAAAAATACAAATGATTGGGCTTGCCTCAGTAACTTCATTGTGTGAGAAGAAGAAAGCCAAACTGGCTGGGGTTCAATGGGTTTAGGCCTTTTGAGGGTTCATGTGTCAGGATTTATGTATTTAATTACACACACATTCTACTAATGGAAGTGGAAGAAAAAAAGGGAAATGGATAAATAAAAGCCCATCAAGCCAATAAGCTTGTAGTTTCCCTCTTACTGAAAGTTGGCCACTACTGGTTTTAGCTCCCCTTGAACTGGGCTAATACTTGTCTATTCCGATTAGGATTAGTGTGTGATGTACAGGCTCAGAGACCCGGGCCTTGTAATCTAATAAATCAAGATAAAAAACTCTGAGATTGGTTTACAGAGGTCTGGGATTTACTGTGACCATCTCTGAGAAAGAGGGATTAACGTAGCATTTGGTGCTGTAGCTACACACCCCCTGTTCTGTTCCTACAGAGAGGCAGGCCAAGCAGGGAGGGAAGAAGACTGACTGGGAGGGGGTGGCGCAGAAGGGCTGGCATAAGCTTTATATTGCCTAACAGACAGCAAATTAGACTCGCAATGACAAGGTCGGGTTAGACCTTGTACAGAAGCCTTAGTTCCATAGATTAAAGGTCCTTGACAGTTTTTGCACTTTCGGATCGTGTTGAACATATTAGAAGTCAATGCTGAATGAAGTCCTGTTTCCACCAAGATGAGATATGAATGGAGAGACACGTACACTGTCCCATCCTTTCCCTATTGCTGAGAAAGGACTGGAGGCAGCAGATTGAGTCCGGTAATGCGCTCACAAGCCAGCCAGTTCTCCCTTGGAGTTCTCCAGCCAGATGAGAAAAGTAAACATGCGGCTATTGGGTGGGACATTTTATCGACTCAAAATACAAACCTTTAAAGCTCATTTCAAAGTGGAAGTTTTCGAAAAGGACCGCATTATCACTGCATTGCAAAAATGTACAAACCCAATAGAGTAACGTTGGGTTTTGGTTTTGTGTCAATATAATTAAGTTCTATTCCCATAACTCAAATTCTTTGCCCAAATATACACAGATAAGCCTGGGTGAAGAAGTGGTTGGTGCAGTGGTGACCTGTCATGCAATCATTTGTGAAAGTGAAATGTTTTTGCAGCAATTCTTATAAATTTGGGATGGCGTGACTCACGTTGGATGCCAAAGTGTGTCACTGTGCGCTGTTTTAGCCTCACCCTTCCAAAATCAGAAGACAATAAGAAATGGTGAAAAATACTTTAGACAATATATCTTCAATTGAGTACTGCTGAGTAATATGTTAGGGTAAGAAGCTCAGTCATCCGGGAGGGGCTCAGTGTCAGTGTCAGCCAGATGAGGTGGTTGGGGCATCTGATTCGGCGGCCTCCCGGCCGCCTCTCTGCTGAGGTGTTCTGGGCACGTCCCACTGGAAAGAGAACCCGGGGATGACCCAGGACACACTGGAGAGACTACCTCTCTCAGGTGGCTTGGGAATGCCTCGGGATCCCCAGGAAGAGCTGGAAGAAGTGGCGGGGGAAAGGGAAGTCTGGGTATCCCTACTGTTGGTCCTTCCCCCGCAACCCGACTCGTAGAAGTGATACTACAAGATGGATGGATGGATGGATGGATGGATGGATGAATGGATGAGCAGTACATACAGTATTTCTCAGTCTGTGCAGATATTTTAACCAATTATCTTCAAATTTTAAGAATTTATGTTAGAAAGGAAGCTTTGATTTCCCTTTGCATGTACTTTCACTACATAAAACACACTATGTCGCTTTCCTTGTGGACATTTTGTCTTTGTATGATTTGTCTGGTCAGATAATGGCTCAGCTCTTTGCTCATATAAAAACAGCTATCCCAAGGACATACCTATTAAGTTTATTTCGGCTTGTCCGTTTAGGGGTCGCCACAGTGAAACGCTCATATTTGTTTGGAAGTTTTTACGCTGGATGTTCTTCCTGATGCAACCCCTGTCGGGGAGTGGAGGCCCCAGTGGGATATAAATTAACGACCCCTGGTTTACCAAACAAACACTCTGACCACTGAGCTATGGGGACTCTCCCGAGGACATACCTACATTTTTAAATTAAACCAGCGGGTGACATTTATCATTGTTGCAGGGATTTGGGTAATGAATACCATTTGAAATAATACTGTACATAATACATGATATAGATCTTTGAATGCATTTTGTTTTACCAAGAACAACAATAATGAAATTAAACGTATTAAATATAAACTCTGACATAGCTGTTAATCTGAACTGATAAACAGCAGAAAAATACTATTGAGTAAACATGTTAACATTGAAAAATTTCTCATTTCTCAGCTAAGGTCCATGTTCAATGCATCTGGTGTGACACAATTGTATGCTATTTGGTACTCTTTTTAGACAACAAAACAATGACTTCCTCGTCACTCTGGCGACTTGATTTTCACACTATTTTACACATTCAAAGTGGAATGTTCCTTTATCTGCTTGCTTGTCTTCTTAAGCAAAATCAAACACTGGGAATACTTGTTACACACTTAAAAAAAAAAAAAATCCAAACAACACATCCCAGCTTGTGCAGGAGGGCCCTTTGCTTTCCTTCTGAGGGAACTCTTAGTAATATCAGCAGGCAATTAGGAAGGAAAAGAGAGAGAAATGTAGAAGCCAATTACTTGTGCGAGTTAGCTAAAGGCCATTTTAAACTGTGTGCCCATGACATAATAATGTTTATGGTAAATATTATAGTTGGAGACAGTGAGTGCATGACGTGAGAGACGAGGGGGAAAAAAAGGCATCAATCTCAGATCGAGAATAATTTATTAAGATCTGAGATGTGGCAATTACGTGGAAAGGACCAAAAAGAAAAAAAGGAAGAAGCCAACTCTCCAGGAAGCGCATACATGATTACAATCTTGATTAAATCCCCCTGGATCTAATGAGTTGATTTTCTGCTGTTAATATTGCATTGGCTGATGATGGATTCGTTAAGATAATGGAACGAAGCTAAAATATAAATGACTCCCTGTCAAGGAGCAGATTTTCGTCATTTTCTGTCTGACACCTCTGCCGTGGGGATTTGGTGAGGCCTTTTTGTGTTTAGAACCATAAGTATCTGGAATACTAATTGCTTATGTGTGGGAGCTTTTAATACCTCTCCCCCTCTCTCCACCCCAAACCCCTCCTATCATCTTGGTGTAAACAGTCCTCTGTGCAGAAACAAAGGGACTGACTCACCCTTTTCTTTAATGCTGCCTAAAGTAGTATTTCAGTCATACGTTTGATTCTAAGCGCTTTCACAAGTCTCTATTATGCATTACACAGCAAATAATCATTCATCTTGTTTGACATATTTTGTTACCTCTGCGAAGTGAAAGGCATCTGAGTTAATGTTGTTTGTATTAGGGAGTTAGATGGACACAACGGATTAAACTTCATTTTCATTATCAATCTTTAAAAATGTATCGTATTTTCTCATCACAGTTCACTCACAATGGATCTATTCCTGCATTTGCACTATTAGTTTTTGTTGTTGCTAGTGCCATTTGACCTCACATCATAGTCAAGTCTTGTTCAGCGTCACACGATATTCCAGGTGGAGACTGCTGGAAAATGGCTGCCGTCCTCTGTGGTGGGCCTCTCCTGGGGAAATTGGTAAAATAGTCTTTGCATAATGCTAAACAAACTCCAAAACATAATTTGTTCAGCAATGCGGCATTCAGCAGCCATCTGTATGTTTACACCATTTGAATTCTGTATAACATGTAGACATAATGGAGATTAACGTGTTTTAGCACTGATGATGTACTTTAATCATAGTGGGTATGGTCATTGGAGGTCTTGTTGGTGTATATTACTTTGACATAACCCACCTAAATAATCTCAAACTTCTCTAAATCACCGTTGTAGTCAAGTTTCACGCTTGGCCTGAACTCTCTTTTCTGACATTGAGGATATTTTCCTATTTCTGTGCCCTATTACTGGGGAACCGGTCTGATTGGGCCATCCGCCCTTTGTTGTGTGTGTGTGTCACTTGTTGTGTCCATTAACATGGTTTTACTAGAAAGTCTTTTTGAATCAATCAAAAAGCCGGCAGAAAATAGGCTTTGTTATGGTCAGGCCTGGGGTCATGTGATGCCTGGTGACAGCTCTTCAAAAGACATAATAAGGAATATTTTTGCAAGAAAACGGGGGTTTCCATGGCACCGGCACTTGTTGCACATGGATCACCATTCTTTAGTTCTGCATGAGATTGGGCTTTCAAAGGGCTGGACAACAAAAATTAGGCGAGGACGAGACAGCGGGACTGTGGAGGTAGCTGCCCTCTAAGCCCCCGACTCTGTCCCCTCCTGGGAGACAAGAGAATAGAAGCCAGAAGTGACAGCACAAAAAGGGGCCTACGAGGTGCTGTCAAATATGCAAGAGTAAATGGTAAATGGTCACTTTCTCATTCTGCTGCACTCCAAATGTTGACCAGTGGATCATATTTCATGTAGTTAAAGGCGCTTTCATTTGGAAGGACATCACGTCAATCTGAAAATTGTTGTTGAAAATGAAAACTAGGAAACGGTTAATAGATTTGCAATCATTGCAGTAAAAACTGTTACATGTAGCTTTCATTGAAAGAATAGTGTTGTTTAATTGATCGGCAATAGCCCAGTAATAACAGAACTATGCAAAAGTAAAATGCAGCACGCTTGGCTCCAATTGAGAGGATAAAACCACGTAGGAATGAGGAGGATAAGTCCGTAAAAACACAAAGATTACTTTCATTCCGACACCATCACTATTACAGTATACTGTATAAGATAGCTGAGATAGACTCCAGCACTCTTGCGACCCTTGTGAGGATAAGTGGCTCAGAAACTGGAAGAATTACCTAATCCTAAAATGTTTTCAGAATAAATGTGGGTGTGCGTGTGCACTTGCATGTGTGTGTGTATGGTGAATTTACAAGGCCCAAGTGTGTTTTTTTTTGTGTATTTTGTTTTATTTTACATTTAGGTCAAATGAAGTTAATCCAATGTCACTTATCATTTCAACTCCTTTCAGTTTGCGTGATTACCTTTGTACTCCACCTTGAATTCCTCAACAATTACACATTTGTCTCTGAGAAATGACATTGTGAGGGCATGTTTTTTTTTTTTTTTTTTTTTGCACGTCAGGATTCCTTAAAGCAATTTGCAAAAATTTCCATAGCATCATCACCGCCACCTTCATTAACAAACAAGGTTACCAACATGCTGTCAACACTCGTGCAATCAGCAGATTGGGTTTCAGTGTCGGTCTTCAGTCTGTCAGTTTTACTATAAATGTAGCTTTTAAAGTAGTAAAGGTTGCAAATGGATTGCTCAGTATTTAAGAACATGTAAGAGTAAAAATAACCATGTATGTCCATGGCACAATTGTATTTCAGCATTAAACATTTCCAACGATACAGTAGTTGAAGTGTTACTACTTACCTTGAGGATTCTATTCATTTCAATATTTTGTTGTTCGAGTTTCTCAACTGTGTTCTGTCAGTCTGTTTAAAAGGTTAATGCTGCTGGATATGTTCCTTGATAGGATTTTATCATTCTAGGCATGCTCTGTTTCCTGATGAATATATTAAAATTATTACTGTGCAAACAGAGTTTCTAATTACTGACCTGCTTGCCATTGTACTCTGCGTTCTGTATGCCCTCCTACACTCCCTCCCATCCATGCCTTGTTTATTTATCTGCACCAGTGAATACAGAATAGTCAATGCAATGTCATTTCCATCCACATGAAAATGATTTTGAAAATGCCAATCTTGCCTATTATACAGTGTAATTACTTGTCCGCTTTTTGATGTTATCATATATTCAGTCCTTGCGGAGGCTAAACATCTTAGTGGAACTTGTCAGCAGTTGAAATAGCGTTTGCAACAGAAATACCCCATTTGGCAAAAGAAAGTGTCCCCCCCCCCCCCCCCACCCGTACAAAGACAGTTGCATGGAGGAACTCATCTATTGTGAGAGAACTTGAGATTCACAGAAAAGTGTAATGTCAGACGACACCCTGTACTTGAGGGATGAAATGGTTTTAAAGAATAAGCTCTATAGGGAACATACATTCACGAAATTGTTACGGAATGTTTTTTTGCCTTCTATTGTATGTTCACCTTTCAATTCACAGCAGACGCAGTATGCAAAATATGGCAACACCTCAATCCATTCTTACATTATGAACGATCGTTTATGAGGTTACTGACCTGTCTCTTCAGCAGGTTTGACAACTTACATTGCCAAAAAGGTTCAATTTGATCAGCCCTGCCTCACCGCCATCATAATCCGACAGTTCCTCACAAATAGTTGAAGACTGTCGAGGAGTGCGGTGGGAAAGTGTCATGAGCATTTGCACTGTGCTGTGCAAAAGGGCAACCTTGTTGTTTACTTGTCTGCCTGCAATGTTGCACAGGGGGTTGATCAGGGGAGTTGATAGGAGCTGCAATTTAAAAAGAGGACACTTCAGCTCAGAACAAAAACAATTAAAGGAAAATGAAAGACGTCCCCCAAGGGTTAAAAATAGAAAATTATCAACGTGCATCCAGGAATCCGCTACGTCCCACACTGCAAACCCCCCCGCTCACCCTATTCCTCCCCTCCCAGAAACTTACTGGGCCTGCATTGTTATGTATGATCAGATCTACCAGTTCTTCCTCTAAGCTCCTTGTCACATTTTGACTTAATGAAGTGCAACTTAGAAGGGAATTGGGTTCATCATGCTAGTCGCACGACACTCCCTTGTTGTAGCAAACAGGAGCGGCATGGGACCCAAGCGCTACAGCGTGAGTCGTTATCATTCCGGTCAGTCTGTTTAACACAAAATTAAACAAAGAACTAATTAGTGCCTCATGAATTAATAACTGCACTGTTGCTGAGAAGAAGTTGGGTTGCTGAGGGGAGATATAAAATAAGTAGGAAGATCAGGTTAGAATTATTATTACTTTTTCGGGGATGCATGGGCTCTCAAGGTTAAGAAACTTTTGAGAGGATTTAAAAGTGACTCAACCGACACAAATGAAGGCAGTCTTTGTCCTCATGTTACATTGTGTCTGGGTTAATCGATGTCATAAATGACAAATGCACCTTTACTTTTTTTTTTTTTTGCAAAAACATGTGACAAGCATATATTAAAATAAATTAAATGTTGCTTACTTGCAGTACGTGGCTAAAACTGAACTGAGCCAAAAGTGCCAGAGTGCCAAAGTGATTGAAAGTTAACGATTGAAGATGAACAGCTAAGGTCAATAATAACATTGAAGCAGTAATATGTACTTACTTGAACTTAAAATGACATTCTAAAACCATCAACGGTATACAATTTCTGTCACAAGTGTGCGACAAGGGGACAACTCAAATGCAAGATTTTGAGGCAGCGACATGGTTTCGAGGATGGTTTTATTCGAGACTAAGGTCATACACAGGTAGGCAATCCAAGAAAGGCTATACTTACACATTTGTCTACACTATGTATTGATCATCAGGCAGTCACAGAATGAAGTCCTTTAACCACACTTTGAGAAATACCTTTTTCTATTATTGTACCTTGATCGCTTCCTCCAGGTAAAACATCCAGCCACACCCATTTTCAGTACCTATTTAGAGTCTCGGGGTGCTGGAGCCTTTTCTAGCTGACTCCCAGAATTGGTTGCCAGTCATTTGCAGAGCACATTTTGACACGAACAACCGCTAGGAATTCACATTCACACTGTCCCTGAGTCGGACCTGAACCCACACTCCATGCACATAAGACAGGCGAAGGTACCACTACACTATCAGTTACTCTAACGGAAAAACTAATATTGTAATGTAAACAGTTAACGCAGTTAATAATTCGAACCTTTGACTTCAAATGAATTTGTATTTGTTGAGTGTCCCTTGACTCTACTTTTTGTCACAACTGTTATTTTTTTTTTCTCCAAGCTGTTACATATGTGCATTTTCATCCTGTTTATAACAATCACGTGAGTGTCAAGTCATCAGGAGTGTAAATTGTTGTCACTGAGTGCATATAGACAACGTGACCTGACCTGTTTTCATTGATACAGTATATGTTGCAATCATCTGCCGCTGCATGTTTTTTTAACACTTCTCCTTCACTCTCCTTTTCAGATGAAGTGAACCCACTGAATTGAGTGACTCCCCAGGAAGAGAAAACAAGGTAAGACAAATCCCCAACATGACTGATTACTGTCCCCACCATCTCCCCTGTTCATATCTACAACAATATGAGGCATCTTCATTAATCCCCATGGATCAATGTGTCTGGAGGTTGTAAAAATTGACAAATGACTTATTAGAATCCCGCTGTTTTATTTTCCAACTGATTAACTCACAGCAATGTCGTACACTATACTGGCACACTGATGTATCTGTTTTCCAAAGAGGGCCCCTCTCGCTTGCTCCCTTTCTTTTCGTGTGATGAGGTATCCGCACCGTGTAAGATATGTGCCTCAAAGTGCATGCTTTAAGAAAAATATGCTGCTTTTGACATACACCAACTGCTCTTTTATTAGTTTATTGAAATGAACGGCTGGAGAGCTGTGTTTAGTAGTTCTGTTGGATAGATTATTATTTTTTTTATTAGAGCTCAGATACGAAGATGGCATTTTACGGAACAGGTCCATTTACTATGTACATTTTGTTGTTGTGTTAATTTCAGGCCGATTGATTTTCCATGATACCTGGTTTATGTCTGGAAACGGCAACATCCCACATTGTCATCTTGACAAAATAATGTAATTTTTTTCCACAGCATGGCATTTATTACTGGAGCAGACATTAGACACAGACATCTAAGTACAGATGACATCCACCAAATTAACAAGAGTATAAAACCTTTTGTTGCTGATAAGAAAAAAAAAAAAAAGAAATGCCTCTGTACAATTTGACTCTCCAGAGGACACTAATGACTTGTGACTTAAAGAAACTGGGTTGCTTTTTTTTTCCTGTCCCTCCTCCTCCTACTCTTTCTCTTCCCTGAGATGAAACCTTGTGTGCTAATGATGTTAGCTGGTATGAGCACAATGCTGATGTGGGAGTCTGTCATGAAGATGCAGACAACAACCCCTGCCCCTGGCCTCTTAGTCAAGAGGGATCTCAACATTCAGCAGTGACACCGTGAGCTGCCTCATGTCAAACCCCGAGACCCCGGCTACCACTGAGGGCCGGCATGGTCGTGAATTGAGGTGCAGGGCTACGCCGCAGTCCTTTGTATGTGATGGTGTCACTCGCACTCTGGAGAGGAGACATGAAATGTCAGAAGCGGCACTTCGTGAAGATTCCCATAAAGACATGTTTATTATCCATATCTGCTATGGTCTAGGTAGTGATTTTCTGATGTTCCATGCACAACTGCAAACATGAAATAGTTGCTAATGCAGTAAGACTGTGAACTGTGTATACCATCCACACGTATCCCATGTGTAACCACATAGCAGCAACATCATTAGTTTAATTGGCTCCTGATAAATGTTAATGCAACTTATAAAGAGCGACTGGCTTTAATGCAGTGTTGGCGTGACATCCCTCTACTCCTCATGGCCCTCACAGACGCACCGTAGACTCAGGGAACACTCCTAGCGCAGCACACAGTTGCTCTCCTAGACAGTGGGAAGGAAATTAAACTGCCAAATTTGTTTTCATTGGTTCCAGGGACGATCTCAAGGGACATTTGGGCTTTTAATTGAGCTCACCGAGCAGAAATGTATATGCTGCTTACCAACAGTGACACCTACCCTTTCCTTCTCGTTAGGCACGAGCACATTGTTTTCGTAAATAAAGTAATCATTTGCTAAACATAACTATATGCCTGTCATGAGAATTACGATATCGACTTACCATTTCCTAATAAAGTTTACACGATAATTTTTCATGACTCAATAAATTGTCATTGTTGCGGTGAGTCTGCTTGCTATGGCTGTTGCGAGTTGAGGTGAACATCTCGCTTCACTGCAGCAATGTCGTTGAAAACATCTGTGCTTTTCTCGGCATTGTTGTGTGTGTTAGTACCCAATTAACACAAACACAGAAATGTTAACCTCAGTGGCACTTTATTCAGACTTTGACCGTATTTTTGATTGACAGGTGAAGGGCTCGTTTTTAATGGACCAACCACACAGTAGCCGGGTTGAGGTGGAGACTTTTTTTTGTCATTTTGATTTAAATAATTTTGACTGAAGATCTCTGCTCAGCCTTTTACATATGACGTGATCTATTCTGATGGAGTGTATACATGATGTACACTACATTTTATCAAAACAGCTGAGTGACACACGTGTCATCATGAACGTCACATCATTTATCAAGCTGGAGGTATGTGGTTTATTCAGCACAGTAGTTCGTACTGTTTTTCCACATTATAAAAACGACTGATTAAAGTCAACTTATAAATAGATAAAAACAGGATCTCCGTCACATACAACCTCTGTTAGCCGCTGTCATATATACCTCGTACTCTCTATTATTTATTTCACATCCAGGGGAATCAATATCACCAAGTAAAGAAAAACCATTTAACAGAGAAACATTAATATCCTTGAGAAAATAATGACAACAATATTGATTTAAAAGCAAAAAAAAGATAAAAATGTATAATTTGTCATGATTTCAGAGGCATTAAAAAGTATAGATATTATTGTATATTTATTCATTTGTTCTTTTTTCAAGGCACATATCATTACATGGACCATGTGGTGATGTGTGTTTTGGTTGTGGGAAGAAGCTGGAGTCCCCGAAGAAAACCCATGCATGCACAGGGGAGAACATCCAAACTCCACACAGGTGGGGCCCGGATTTGAACCCCGGTCCTGAGAACTGTGAGACTAATGCTCTATAGCTGCTCCACTGTGCCGCTGGAAGATATATCATCTTTAAAAAAATTCATTTGTAGCTGACAGTTTCTTTGCTAGTGTTCTTATGTTGATAAAGCAATGCAGGCTTGACTTGTGGACCACTATTAATTTTGTAAACTGAAGCTACTTTTCTTCTGTCATATTACACTTCTTTTTGTCTTGCTTTCTCTGTTGAGGGCAATGCTTTATGAAACAACATTGAATTTTTTCACTTATTGTTGTAGGTAAATCTCCATAATTGGCTCTGTAAATGTTGCTTCACCAAAAGGAAACTCATTAAGCATACTATGTATTACAGCTTCATTCAGGATGGGATAATAATTTCATCTACCATATCATTCCCCCATTTCCGTTGCTTTAAACTTTTTCCAGTGTGTCAAAACAAGCAAAGCCTACATGGTCACGGCAGTCCTGTGTAAATATTTATGATGTAACATCTCCATGAGAATAGACTTTCCTCTGAATCCATCCATCATTACGGGCATATCGTGAAAGCCCACCTCCCGGCCCTGTGGAACTGAGACAGCAGTGGCATGTCCCCCCACTCACAAAGTATTTGTTTTTCTTTGGACTGAGTGCAGCCCAGCTGTGAGGGCATTTCATGTGTCAGCCCTGTGGTTTTTATTCAACACCAACTTCAAAGCCTGTTTCACTCCATTCTTTCTTTGACTGGGCTCCTGGACCTGAAAATCCCCACAAAGGGAAATTCTAACTGTCCATTAAAAGTAATCACATTCTTAAAGTGAAATCATTTAAATCACAATTAACACCTAATACTTCGATTTTCATTCTGTCAGGGCTTGTACTTTTTTTCTATAATGTTCTTACTGGAGAGCTGATTAAGTCAGTCCAAAAAAATACTGGGTAATCTTGTACTAAGACCCTGTACATTTGCATGTAGGCTATGTGCGCCACTGAACAAGTCATAAAACTAGTGCAAAATCATGTCGAATGCAGTATTTTACTTCTGAAGTTTGATTTTTCCACTACGCTTTCAAATATCTATAGTGATACACTTGAAATTATCGAGTTGAGCTGTAACATACAGTGAATTTCAGAAGTACTTTGGCAAAGTTTTATGATTTCTTTTTCCACCATCACAATGGATTTCAATGAAAATAATTAAGATGTGTTCACTTAAAAGGTTTCACAAATATATAACTAACCATTTAGAAAAAGCAGTCATTGTGTGCAGTATACGTCTATTTTCAGAGTCTGAAATCTAGGTCTAGTTTCACTTATGCCACTACAAACGTTAGGTAGTGAGTGGTAAAGGATTTTGTACATTGATTGTGGTGGTGTATAAAAAAAAAAATCCATCTATATTGAAATATTTCTGAGTTTAACTAATATTAAGTATGTGCAATCTGACATTTGTTGAGCAATTTTTTTCTCTTCATGCGATTCTTATACATTAAATCAATCCCAAACGTATTCATACCCCTGGCAAATAAAATTTTGACTTGAGTTTTTTTTTTTTATTTAAGTAGATTTTTCTTTCTTTTTTTGTGTGTGTGTTTGGGTGTGGGCGTGGGAGGGGAATAACACGAGCATCTCCCAGAAGATAATTATGATGTGCAAAAGTCAGCATTGTGAGAACACGGGATTTATCAGCTTTCATATACATTGGAGCAAAAAGTGTCATGTCCAAAATTATTCAAACCCTTTTCTGAGGATTCGAACAATCTTTATCGGTGATTATAGCAAGCACCACCAGAATAACAATCAGGATCATCTCTATTTGCCAAGTACATCAAACACACACATATTCTGCCCAGTTAGAAAAAGAAATATTTAAGGATCCAGTGGCTAGTGAAGTGTGGTTGCCCTGGGCCGTACGACATATGCACAGGTGTATTTGCGCATTTATTTAAGACCAACACTTTTAGAGTACAATAAGTCTCTGAATTCTTTTAAATAACATTGTTATGATGTTGCTAACCAATGATGACAATTAATGAGACTTCTTGTGCTTACATACGTCATGCAGGCGTCGAGACTTCCATCCGTTAATCGTGAACGTAATTAATTTTGATTTGCCATCATGATGGTTCGATGGTGAACAGTTCTTGCCGACAAAGGCATGTCTGTTATTCGTTAGATTACCTTTTCTTCATGCGAAGTTTGAAAAATGTTGATTGGCAACATCAAGTACGAATGCTTTGGCATGCTGCCCATCTGTGAATTTAAACACACAGCAGATCCCTCCCTCTACACAAAGGCTGTCCATTCTTGTTGAAAACTTCTGTACTCCTCGTATTTTTTGTCTTTGAGTGACCTTTGTCAAAAGTTTCCATAATTACTGTTCTACACAATCGGCGTTAGGCTGTTCTGTGCCTGTGGTTGGTTAGCGAGTCAGACTCCACGTCATTTGCGTCCGAAAATCCATCCAAATATTCACCAGTATTTACAGCCACAGGTTCAAATCTGTATGGACGTTTTCTTCTGTCTTCCCGATCAACCGATGCTACTATTTCTTAAGAAGATGAGGATAAATCCGAGAAATCAGCGCTGTCCGTGATTGTGTTTGCGCACAGGAGGTGCACAGGAGATATAACTTCCTATTTTTTAAGTCATGTGACTCACCAAAAGGGCAGCGCCCACGAAACTTCGTAATTGCCGATAAAAACACCATTAAATTATATCTGATTAACCTCGAATTTTCAAGTCACAGTACATATGACATGACCTATCGAATTAAGCCTTTTCATTGTTCAGTGGACTATTCCTTTAAATGACGACTGGAGTGCTAATCTAGTGCAGCGACCATTGTGTAAATGGCACAAAGATTTTTAAGCAGTTTAAACTGACGAATTTTGTTAACTATCTGGAAAAGTGTCAATTGTGCAAATGCTGCAGATACTTCTCAAGCGCATTAATGGCCAGTATTTGTCAACCATACTTATGTAAATATTGCAGAGTGGCAAGATTACTACAGTGAATACACGAAAAAGTATTGTTTAACTGGCCCAGCAAAGATGTGACAGTGATCTCAAGACACTGTTGGCAGCATGTTACATTGGAATTGTAAGTTAACTGTATATAAAGTACACTTTGCATCAATTTCATCTGCTTGATTGGTATCGGCCAATAATTAGCATTTTATGATGATTGGCTTTAATGTCACAGTTCACTGATCTGGGCATTGATTGATCATGAAAGACATTAACTCCAAGTTGCCATTGTGTACAGTATATTTCCAAAAGGTAGTTTATTTTTAGCCTAGTCATGTGTCTTTTGACAAAGTACTGTAAATATCTGTCCGCCAATTAAGTTATTTAAAAGAAAATCATGTCGACGGTGTGGGACAGCCAACATGTAATGCCTGGATCAGACTACAATACAAATATGGGCTTTCATGATTGCACTATGTGAAACTGCTGCAATAAAATTCTGTATTCCGATACCACTGCATCCCATCTTTTATGATCACTGGACTTCATCTTGTCAACTCAAACATGACCGGATGCACTCGTTACCATAGCAAAGACAACAAATGGATCATGTTATGTATAGTATAAATGAGGAAAAACGTGTCCTGGTGGTTCTCTTTGATCAGGGAATTACTTTATTTCAAAGATTGCTTGAGGCATAGTCACACACCTTTAATACAACACCACTCACAAGTAGACAACAAAATATCAGGTTACCTAGCAAGCTAGTGCTAGCACACACTTTTGTAAACATGCCGGCGTTCGGTGGAATCATGATTGAAAGCTTTGGTGTGGATAAAGTAATTTAATTACATTATAGTCATTTAATCACAGTAAGTTAGCACCCATTATTTCTGTCGTCATAAAGTTGGTTTGACCCAACATGACCTGCATATAGAATACTGTAAACGATGCTCAGTATAAAGTTTTCAAGTATGTACAATAAATGTTCAAATAGACACATTGCTCCATCTAGTGATCGGTTATCTTTTTTTGTTTTAAATTACTTATTGGCGATTGGCCCCAAAAATCCTGAACCTGTAAAGCCTAATAAGACATTAATGGCAAGAGGGAAGAAGCTGTTGGAATGTCTGCAAGTTTTATTTGCACTGAGTGAAGGACCCTGAAGAGGTGCTGACGAGTGTACAAGAGGATTTTGCGTGCATGCTGGCGAAAAGTATTGGCAGGGAGTTTCCGACCATTTGTTTCAGCAGTTTTGCAGTCGCTTACAGTTGGACTATGTCCTTTTTTTGTGGCAGCACTAAACCAGGCTGTGATTGATGAACACAGGACTGATTCAATGACTGCTGTGTAGAAATGCCGAAACAGCGCTCATGGCAGGCCGCGCCTCCTTAGAAGCAGCAGGAACCACATCCTCTTCTGGGCCTTTTTGAGGATGGCATTGATGTTGATATTCCACTTCAGGTTCTGAGAGTCTCTAATTCCAAGGAACCTGAAGGTCTCATTAGTTGAGACAGGGTACTTAGACAGCGTGAGGAGCAGCTGTTGCAAAGGATGCCTCCTTAAGTCCATGATCATTTCAACAGTTTTGATCGTGTTCAGCTCCAGGTTGTATCACCAAAGCTTCAGCTGCTCCACTTCCTGTTGATATGTATACTTCATCACCGTCTTTGACGAGGCCAATGACTGTGGGGTTGTCTTCAAACTTCAAGAGTTTGACAGACTAGTGGATTGAGATACAGTCGTTCGTGTAGAGAGAGAACAGCAGCGGAGAGAGGAAACACCCCAGTGCTGGTGGTGCGAGTAAATATTGTGTCCTCCCCTCACGTCACCTGTTGTGTCCTCCCTCTCAGGTGTATGTGTGTGTGTGTGTGTGTGTGTGTGTGTGTGTGTGTGTGTGTGTGTGTGTGTGTGGTGTGTGTATATATATATATATATATATATATAATATATATATATATATATATATATATGTATACAGTGAAGAAAACGATATTGCAAGTTCTCCCACTTGGAAATCATGGAGGGGTCTGAAATTTTCATCGTAGGTGCATGTCCACTGTGAGAGAGATAATCTAAAAAGAGAAATCCAGAAATCACAATGTATGATTTATTTAACGATTCATTTGTGCAATACAGCTGGAAATGAGTATTTCAACACCTGTCTATCAGCTAGAATTCTGACCCTCAAAGACCTGTTAGTCCCCTTTTAAAAGTCCACCTCCACTCCATGTATTATCCTGAATCAGATGCATCTGTGTGAGGTCGTTAGCTGCGTAAAGACATCTGTCCACCCCATATAATCAGTAAGACTCAAACTTGTAACATGGCCAAGACCAAAGAGGTGTCCAAAGACACCGGAGACAAAATTGTACAACTCCACATGGCTGGAAAGGGCTACAGAGAAATTGCCAAGCAGCTTGGTGAAAAAAGGTCCACTGTTGGAGCAATCATTACAAAATGGAATAAGATAAACATGACACCCAATCTCAATTGGAGGAGCCAGATGCAGGACCTCGTGGGGTCTCAATGATCCTTAGAAAGGTGAGGAATCAGCCCAGGACTACACGACAGGACTTGGTCAATGACCTGAAAAGAGCTGGGACCACCGTTTCCAAGGTGACTGTTGGTAATATACTCTTTCCCTCAGTCACAGCATTGAAGATGGGTCATGGCTGGGTTTGAGACATGACAATGACCCGAAGCACACAGCCAGGAAAACCAAGGAGCGGGTCCGTAAGAAGCATATCAAGGTTCTGGTGTGGCCTAGCCAGTCTCCAGACCTAAACTCAATAGAAAATCTTTGGAGGGAGTTGAAACTCCTAGTTTCTCAGCGACAGCCCAGAAACCTGTCTGATCTAGAGAAGATCTGTGTGGAGCAGTGGGCCAAAATCCCTCCTGCAGTGTGTGTAAACCTGGTGAACAAGTACAGGAAACGTTTGACCTCTGCAATTCCAAACAAAGGCTACTGTACCCAATATTAACATTGGTTTTCTCAGGTGTTATTTGCAGCTGCATCACACAAATAAATCGTTAAAAATCATATATTGTGATTTCTGGATTTTTCTTTTTCAATTATATCTCTCACAGTGGACATGCACCTACGACGAAAATTTCAAACCCCTCCATGATTTCCAAGTGGGAGAACTTGCAATACAGCAGGGTGTTCAAATACTTATTTTCTTCACTGTGTATATATATATACGTACACAGTATATATCCCAGCTAACTTCGGGCAGGAGGTGACATACAACCTGAAGGGGTTGCCAGCCGATTTCAGACATTTTTGTATCAAATCATGCTATTTTTAAATCAGCCTTTTGTTGTATCAAAAGGGAATTAAGCTTCGCTTATTCTTTTAGGCTTTTCCATGAACATGAATGTGAAGGTGCAGTGGATTTATCAGGTTGTCTGTTTGCAGAAGTAGGTAAATCTACCTCCTGACCTAAGTGGATTAGAAGGTTTTAGGCTTTTCTCCTGCACAATATATTGGCAGAAAATAGGCATTGAAGATTCCTAAATATCGTTACACAGGCTGTCATAACATTATCATTAGCTCCAGAGGATAGTGAAATGTGAATGAATATGTCACTACTTTGGCATGCCTCCACAATAATATGGATTCCAACAAAGGTTGGAAAATTTTAATGCTGCCTTCGAATTTATCCATCAATCCACAGAGATGTGGCTCATTTGTGTTAAAAAGTTACGATATCTAAATAACAAAAGGTAACTTTCCCATATAGAATTATTGTGCTGGTAATACTCAACCCACATGGGGGGGTAGAGATACAACTTGATTCAGAATTGGAAAAAAGTTCATAATGCATGTTGAACATGACCTCAAACAAAACAGATCCTGATCTTGTATTGTTCACTTACAACTGATTGGAGGGTAAATGATGCAATTCACTGTGTAATTGTTTTTTTTTAAGCTATCTTTGTTTCATTAAGTCACCTTCAGATGATACACCGCCACTTTTTCTGTCATTTCAAGTGTCTCTTTTCTCTGGATGCATTCATTTCAGGTTTCAATACCTTTTCTCCGCCTCTCTTCTCCTGTCTCTTTTTTTTCCACAAGCAGGAGGGTTTTACTTTACTCCTTTGTCATCCTAATTGATTGCATTAACCTTTTGAGTATTGAATTTCCTGTGCATCACGCCGAGCACAATGTGGAATATTATCATAATCCTTCCAAGTAATGGACATAGGGCAATCAACAATGCTTTAGGAAAAGTACATCTTTGAAAGATGGAGCATCATATTATATTCAGCCCAAAGATGTGGATTGGCTAGGAGTGTTGGGCTTTAAGGAACTTGGTCAAATTAAGTATGGCCTTTATGTCTATAGCTATCAAATAAGTTAGTTACCCTTCTTCTTACTGTGTATTGATGGAAATGATTTTTTTTGTTGCTTTTTTTTTTTTTGTTCGTATAATGCCGAACTATTTAAAAAAAAAACAAGGCTTACGATCGGACCTCTGGCTTATACGTTTTGAACTGCTACTTGAATTGTGAAGAGCTTCTTCAGCTGCACATATTAAAAGTATATGCAGGGGTCTCCATTTTCTGTATGACTAAATATGGTCTTAATAACTAAAATGATATTGTTAAAATGTCACAATCTGGATTTTTTTAAAGAGCGGATTATTGCACTTTGGGTCCATTTAGTTGTTTGTATGTCTATATTTTATCTGAACAAAGGGTAAGGTCTATAAAACGGAGTAATATGACAACAAGAAGTATCTTTTGAGAGGCTTTACGTCATAAGACTTGAGGGTAAGTGTCACTTGAATAACACTGATCGGCAAAATGCTTTTACATTGTTCAGCACATCTATGAACACATCTTGAAAGCTACTTCCACATGGCAACAACATTTTTTGGATTATGTTTGTATGTATTTTTTAGGAGATGAAGGCCCACTTAATATACTATCACAGGGAATCCTGTTGTTAGCAGGTTCTTTAGCCAGCTTTTCTATTATATATTTGCAACTCAAAGAAATTAATACAGTATTGTCTACATTCTACTCTCGAAGGCCATACGTTGCTATGGATTCCATAAACTACCTAGGTGTGCAGTGGTATTTACACAGCCTATGTAAACACTGGCCTTTAATACATTAATGTAATTGATTGTTGAAAAACTGACACAAACCATTATGGTTTCCTTGGCAACGACAAGTGTTATCTGAGTTGTTTTGATGAATTGAGGTAGGATACCCTGTAATTCATATGAGCTCTATTATTTTTTTTCCACTGCAAAGAAGGACAAAAATCAATTGCAACAAGCACCTATGCATGGATAGATGCTAGTATTGATCGGAACAATGTTCAAATGGATAGTGAACCTTTGGGTTTGATTCAAGTCAGGTCACTTCAAGCCACCTAGTAATGCTCTTAGTGTGTATAGAAATGTTGGGTTGCTGTCAGCTTTTGGCCATCCATCCATTATCTGAGCCGCTTATCCTCACAAAGGTCTCGGGAGTGCTGGACCCTTTCCCAGCTATCTTCATTCAGAAGGCAGGGTACACTCTGAACTGGTTGCCAGCCAATCGCAAGGCACACAGAGACACAACCATTTGCACTTACAATCACACCTAGGGGCAATTTAGAGTGTCCAATTAATGTTCCATGTTTTTTGGGACATGGGAGAAAACTGTAGAGCTCGGAGAAAACCCACACTGGCACAGGGAGAACATGCAAACTCCACACAGCGGAGGCTGGGATTTGAATCCCGGTCCACAGAACTGTGTCGCAGGCGCTTTAACCAGTCGCTCCACCATGAGCTTTTGACCATTTTTTGTAAAATGTCCTCACATTTGGAATCAAACTAGAACCCTGTATGATTGAGTAAGATGACAGGTAAAAAAAATAATCCGTCAAGGTCAGTTAAAAATACAAAGCTCTACCGTGTCCATCTTTTGTCTTCCATCAAGCATCACTGGTATTCCATTGGCAACTTCGGTGCTGGCAGCATATGGAAAACAAGGGCCGTAAGTTCACTTATACTCGGCCATAGAGTCTCACAATATTGACATACCTCACTACTCTAAAAATGCCATAATGATCAACCAGTTCACCAAGGGAAAAAAATCTTACCTTCGTCTTAGCGTCCATGTTGAGATTGGCTCTTGCTTTCATTTCCTCAGTGACTTACAGTGATTGGATGATGAAGTGACACAGGAAGTGATTTTATGGTTGCGTGAAGGAATGGGAACACAATGGTACAGTGTTACCCCGCTCTATTGCATTTCATCGTTAGTTCATTTTAAGCAGTAAGTTTTTGTTTTGTTTTTGGGAGAGTTGCAGTCACTGATGCACTTTTCAGCTATTTATTCAATGCCGGGACAACAGTAAAACAATGAGCGGACTTATGGAGAAACTGCTCTCAACCACTACTGTCACCCAAACACATACATGCGAACTCATCGACATAACACACCATTCACTCATCACTGCTTAAAGGCATGTGCACAGACACTACAATGCATGTAATATTGTCTATAAATATTTTGGTTGAAATAGGATTAGTTGTTCTTTTGACTTCCCAAATATTTAGTGTTCCAACGTGATCTTTTAATACATTTGCATCAAGCATGTGGCCATGGTAAAACTGTAAAAGTATTTTTTTTCCACGTTGTCTCCCTTTAACACAGATTTTAACAAATTACAGGTGGGCCATGAACGTATTCTCTGCAATAAAAAAAGTTTTTACTGTCTAATAATGCACACGATGAGCAGTGAGTATTGTAGGTCTGTTTTACTTGTAATGCAATACGCTAATAATTTCTATTGGATTTCTCAAAAACTGCTACATAGTTTATCAGACCTTGCAAATATCTCAACTCGTTTGCAGAATAACAAATCCTACTGATGTTGCACAGTTGTTACAATGTGTGTAAGCCAAGTGTACTTTATGATCAGTTCATTATGGGAATGTTTGGGTTGGTAAATCCTCATTATGCTTCCACCACGGCTCTGTAGGAGGAATCATGAATGAGACATAGTTTGCTGCCTTGTACTGACAACCATATGTATAAATGTGGCAAATGATCCATCATAAACAGTATATGTATTTTTTAAATGATCCTTTTTGGTTTCACTCGTTAGGTTCCATTGTAACATGGAACTGAAGATTCTCTATCAACCAATTGATAGAAAGCAGCATTCTCAGCTCCACCCCACTCTAGTGAATAACAGTTTACAGTACTGTAATAACACAAAGGGTGCTGATAATAGATGAAACGACATCTCAAGTATTTCGAGCACCTCACTCCCAAAAAATGGTCGAGAATTGTTTTCTACCTTGTGGAACCGTTTATTTCGCTCAAGGGATGCCCATTTTAACACTGCTCTTGCATACCACAACAGGACATCTTCAGTCTTGTAACCTCTCCGCCAAAGACACACAGAATTGAGCGGGCAATCCAAGACAAGGTGAAATTAACAGCGCAAATCATTAAGATTAACGTTAATGAACATTTCTATCATAGCATATCATAGCCCAGTGGAGGACTAGGTTCCTGTGATTGCCAATGCCAAGTACAGTGTGCTCCAATATATAACGTGACTTCACACCGCATTTGTTTAATCTGTTAAAGGAGACTGTTGTAGTTTGAAGACTAAAATAAAAACATAATGAAGTTAACTCAGCAGTCAGTAGCTAGGCACTTTCATCAGAAAACACCTGTGTGGTGAAACAAAAATTGTGTTTCAGATTTGGTCGATAGATAAATATCAAGGAGGTCTGCTAGCATTTGTGTTACAGTATATATTTAATGTTTTACATACTACCGGCATTTATCTCTTGACCCGAGGCGGTGCGGCGGTTGAGGGGGGGGGCGGGTCTTGCCAAGAAAGGGCGTGGGATTTCTAAGAATATCTGTGAAATGGTATGTTCCCTTCCTAGCTTGTCTCAGCTTTAATTTGTTTAATCTTTTATGAATGGGTTTCAGCTTTTGTCATTGTGATTACTGAAATGTAGAAGTATTCTGGTTATGTCATTGGTTCCCACACTTTTTGGGCACACCCCACTTTTTGGAATTTTTTCCAGTCGGTGGGGGGTTGTGGCACTGAAAGTTTTGAATTGGGCCAGGGGGCCAATGTAACCAAAATTTTAGTGTAATTGGTTCATGTTAAACACAACCACATTGAAGTGAAAAGAGGGCGTGCACACTTGTTAAACCAAATTATTTCAGTTTTACATTTTGAATTCCCTTCTCAAAGAGATCATGAAATCATATTCAATGAGTTGTACAGATTGTGTCACAAATGGTGGGAGTAGTTTTGAAAAAAATTATTTTGGTCCCATTTTATATTCTTATCGAACAAAAAAAGGCATTTCACCAGGGATGTGTAGAAATCACATCCACTGTATTTGTCACAAAGCTTTTTAAAATACATTCATTTTACTCACGTGCTTACTAATTTCTCATGATTACCTTTTGCTGGTTCAATGTAGTAAATATTGGCTCGACCCCTTTGGGATTAACTAACAAAATTTGTGTTGAAAAAGTTTCAACAAAAATATTGAGATATTAAAAATGAAGCCAACGTTTCATGTTCTTGAGCGTTGTTTGTCATCTGCCATTGCTTTTATTTGCCAGCCTCGCTGTATTCAGCACCAGAAACAGACAGAATCTTAATTGATCTAATCTGGTTAGCGCTTGCTATTTTCCACAGTTACATTAGAAATCCTCCCCCACCAAGCTTCTCTCCCTTTACCTCCCTTATGCTCTACCCCCCATCTGCCCTGACCTACATGGTAGTCACATGGCCCTGACTCCCTGGCTTGTCATTTTATGGAAAATCTGCAGGAGATAAAGCCACAGGGTTTAAAGTGTTATCCCCGCCTATCCTTTGAGAAGGGCTAAACACTGAATGAGGTGTTATTTCATCAATGCTATTGGACGCTCACAGGCAGCAAGGAGGGAGGTTATCTTCCTCCCTTTCTCTCTCTCCTCCTCCCCCCTTCAGTTTGATTGGATTTATTAGAGTGTCACTACTTTGACTTTGGGGGATTTCTCTTTTCCTGACACGGTCTCTGCATACTTGCTTGCGTTATTTACTTAAATTGTCCAGAAAATAGACTGTGATCTACATCTTACTGACAGAACTAGGCAGGAACTAGTGCTTCATGCAAGTTAAGAAGTAGCAGACAGACACCTACTTGTTGCTAGCTCAGACTGCTTTTTGTACTACTTCGTTAGTACTGAGGGCTTAGTTTTGCACTGTGACCGAGTCCCCTTCACACTGTTGTCTGCCTCTATGTTTTCTGCTGCCCTTGCCTTTCACTCAATTACTGCCAAACAGCTTAAGCCATTTTATCTCTACAGTTTTTCTTCTTCCTCGTCTCTTGTTCCTGGAATATGTTTATACACAGCTCTTATTTTACTTCACTTCTTGTCAGGTGCTTTGCAGTTTTGAACTACTCACTGTTTAAAAGGCTCTATTTTTGAGACTAGCGCAAACCTGGCGTATCGCCTGGCGTAACTGTGACGGGCGGGTTCGACCGGGTGTTTGTAATCTCGCAGACACACGCATCTGGCATCTCAACAAAGGGGCTTTCTGCGTCGGGTTTATTCACCACTAATCATTCATTCATTCATTCATTCATTTTGTTCATCTTGTTACACTTATCCTCACTAGGATCACAGGTATACTGGAGCCTATCCCACCAACTGCAGCCAGGTACACCCTGAATTGGTCACCATCCGAATCGCAAACCAAACAATCACACTAACATTCACACATGAGTAATTTAGGGTGTTCAATTAAGGTGTGTTTTGGGGATGTGGGAGGAAACCAGAGTGCCGAGAGAAAACCCACGCAGGCGCGGGGAGAACAGGCAAATTCCTCACAGGCGGGTCCAGGATTGAACCCAGGATCTCAGAACCTTGAGGTCAACGATTTACCAGCTGGGCCACTGTGCCACCCACCACAAATCAAAGCATCTTATTTTATTCATACCCTTGAAGTGACAAAAATCGTTTATGTGGACATTTTTAGTCATGTCCACTTGAACATCTGAAAATATCAGGCAGATTGCCCCTGGTTACTAACCGTTATAATGTTATAGTTCATAAATGTTAGCAAATGCAACCCAGTACGTATATTTAAAAAAAAAAAACATAATAATGATAAGAATATTGCCTTCCATCAATTGATTTCGACAATGATTAAGAAGAAATGCCAACTACAAACACAAATCTGTCTTCTATCTGAGGACCTTGCGTGTCTGTCTGCCTTCATATACACTGATCAGATTCACAGATATTGCATTGGATTCCCTGCGCTAAAACTCAGACACGGTATGAGCAGGCATAATTTCAGATGGACTTTCTGTGCACCAAGATTCACTCCACCAAGCTCAAATCCACACCCTCACTTCAAGAAGCACAACTTTTGTTTTTTGTTTTTGTTTGTTATTCTGACTTGAAATCCCCAGACCTTTTTAAGTGTACCAACTTGGATTCATTCAGACTGCCTTGTTTTGCACCATCCTGTCACTCTTCTTGTTTGCTGCTTTATCATTCTTACCTTTGGTTCTCCTCTCTGGATTTATCACAGTGCAGTGTCTAGAAAAACAAAGTAAAACCACAACAAAAATCAGTCTATAAGGTGACAATCTACTAATACTGTGTAAACATTGACTGGCCAGGATGTTAACAATGGTCTGTCGTTGGCCCGAGGGACTGTCATATATTTGCCTAAATATGTCTAAATAAGTCTGACATTTCAACGTGCCCGATTCAAGATATGTCAAAAAAGGCCAGTCAACACTTGTTTAATAACACATCACACACAAATACAATATTTGTACAGCCATTGCAAAATGTACAGTTGGTTTGTTCTGTACAGCACTCACTCCCTCAGAACAACAATTGCCCACTGTTAACCTAATGATGGCCAGTCAACCTGTAACAGAGCCAATGGTGTTATGTGTTGTGAACAAAAACACAAAGTTTGGAGCCTTTCATTGACATACTAAGACTTTGTAATAAAAAAAAAATCTTATTGAATTGGGGGTAATTTTCCTTTAAGATTACTTTAAAAAATTGATGATAAACTGGGTCATTCTTGAAAAGGGAGGTCTCACTGTAATGTGGCATTAGTTTAAGCAGACTGTTAGGTGTTCTGATTTAGATGATCAGACCGCATTTTCCTCAGGGTTCATTTACTGACAAACAACTGAAAGCAAACATGTTTTGCCTCTCATTTTGTAAAGGGTTAGCAACCTGTCAAACTGCTCATAGTCATTCAGGGAGAAAAAAAAAACATACTAAAGAGACATTTTGAAGGCGTTGTACCCCGGTATATTGGAGAGCCTACAGTGTGACTATTGTGCACATGTACATGGTAATGATAACCCAAGATATTGCATTACATGTCGAGTACTTCTTATTTCTGGCTTAATTCCAGCATGCAAGCTGCACCTTGCTAATGCATACGATTAAAGTTTCAGAAGGAGAACAGCCCAGCCACAAAACAAGTTCCGTCACACAATACCACATTCTCTGGGCCTGGGAAAAAAATAACATATTGGAAATTAAAAAAAATAATAATTAAAATAAAAACAACAAAAACATGAACGTGTCCCATTTCAATTACTTATAGTAGTAGTTAGAAAACTACTGAAATAGACATTTGACAGGCAAAGTGATGGGGTTGGGATTAATGTTATAATTTTGTAACTAGGGATACCTCTTTTTTTTTTGTCTGATACAAGCATGAGTATTTACTCTTGAGTACTCACCGATACTGATGCCAAGTGCCGATGCCACTTTTACTTTTGATACATAACATTTCAATGAAGACAATGGCAGATGGTTGTGAGCAAAGACCTTTATTTATATCTGATTCACATGATGATTTGCCAATGTGGCAATTTCCCATAGTCTACTGATGAGGTGGACTTAGTCACTTATTTTCTGCCTTAAGTATTGGTGGCTAATGTCAGCAGCCATTGCAAATAGCTGACACCATGAAATAAGGCCAGGGTCATCCCAAAACCTTGCATCGGTATTCATCCATCCCGAGTATGAACACGATGGGGAATCTACGATCCGCGCAACCAACTTCTACATTTGCAAAAAATTATCAAATCACTTCCTTCCGGCATGGTTAAATATATTTTGTGAATGATGATGAATGATGAAAAAATGCATCTTCTTTAATTTCCCCACAGAGCTATGAAAAACGACAATATACGATGTTGTTGGTATTTGTAGTTGTCTACATTGAAGAAAATAAGTATTTGAACACCCTGTTATATTGCAAGTTCTCCCACTTGGAAATCATGGAGGGGTCTGAAATTTTAATCGTAGGTGTATGTCCACTGTGAGAGAGATGATCTAAAAAGATAAATCCAGAAATCACAATGTAGGATTTTTTTAATGATTTATTAGTGTGACACAGCTGCAAATAAGTATTAGAACACCTGTCTATCAGCTAGAATTATGACCCCTAAAGACCTGTTACTCTGCCTTTAAAAGTCCACCTCCACTCAATGTATTATCCTGAATCAAATGCACCTCTGTGAGGTCATCAGCTGCATAAAGACACCTCTCCACCCCAAACAATCAGTAAGACTCAAACTTGTAACATGGCCAAGACCAAAGAGCTGTCCAAAGACACCAGAGTCAAAATTGTAAAACTCCACATGGCACGGAGAAATTGCCAGGCAGCTTAGTGATAAAAGGTCCACTGTTGTAGCAATCATTAGAAAATGTAAGAAGCTAAACATAACACCCAATCTCAATTGGGCCCCATGCAGGATGTCACCTCGTTGGGTCTCAATGATCCTTAGAAAGGTGTGGAATCAGCCCAAGACTACACTACAGGACTTGGTCAATCACCTGAAAAGAGCTGAGACCACTGTTTTCAAGGCGACTGTTGGTAATACACCAAGATGTCATGGTTTGAAACCATGGTTGGCATGGAAGGTTCCCCTGCTTAAACCAGCACATGTCAAGGCCCATCTTCAGTTTGCCAATGATATATTGGATAGAGAGATAGAATACAGCAGGGTGTTCAAATACTTATTTTCTTCACTGTATATTTGTATTTTAATGACTATAACAGCATTTAACTTTTGACCAAAGACACCAGTCGTAAAGAAAAAAAAAATCATTATTTTGGGCTTCGAACCATCATCTCATCAACACATAGTTATGCCCGTTATTGGGCCCGATGAAACTGTCGCGCTACTAAGATTTTACCTTTGTATTGATTTTGATGGCTGCTGCCACCGCCAACTCTGTAGAAAAGACAAGTAGTAGCTGTTCCTGTCTGTACTTTATTCTCAATAAAAATGCATTTTACCTGCCACAATCAAACTTGGGCAGTCAGGCAAGATGGTCAGTCAGCTGCACAGTATACCTGGTGAGGGGCATGTGGATGCAAGTGCAGCCTTTAAAACGAGGACAGACTGCATATGGATGAATGTAAAAAGAATGTTGAATTATTATGATGTGCCACAGCATGTCTTTGCCACAGTAACAGAGGAAGAAATAGTTTCTTACAATTTTCGGTAGCGTATGTCACATATGTATGACTTAAAAATGTGGTTAATAATTGTAAAGGTATCGTGGCATGCTGAGACGTTAGTTCGTTTCTGAAAGGGCAACAAACGCAATGCAAAAATATAACAAAAAAAAAAAAACAACAACATAGATTCCACCAAAATGTAGCTCTCTCACTCTGGACGCACATTTGAAGACTCATCTCTAAAGTCGCAAAATGCTTTCCAATAGAACACGCTGAGACATAAGTCTTTTTTTTTTTTAATTGTCAGGCAAAAAAAAAACATGACACTGAAAAATTTACAAAAACAACTCTCGGGTTCCACTGTTTAGTGGTAATGTCCTTGTCTCAGTGGAGCAAAGCTTTTTAAAGGTGTTTGACAGGCATTCAATCCTTAAAAAAAAACATCATTTTCACACAACATTAGGTAGAATAATGTGATTTAGATAAGTTCCACACACTGAACTGGCAAATTATAATTAGAGTTCAGACATCAAGTTGAAGTTGTCCAACTTGGTGGCTGGCAGGAAAAACTTTGATGTGAAGAAGAAAATAGTAGCTGATACAGTATGAGTACATTTTTTCCCAAAATGAAGAATTGCAGCCGTGGAGTTTTTTGGGGGGCTTCTATAGTGCATTGCATTTTCATAGATCATTTTAGACTTGAGACCATGTGAATACTGGGATGCACGTCATGGAAACAATGAGTCCTAACCCGGGAACAATGAATCAATGCAACTCATCATCACAGAATGCCGATACAGAAATCCTCTACTTCATTACAGTTCTTGCTTTACGATCACTCTGTATTGTAGGTTTTGGTTACAGTTGTTACTTTTTTTTTTTTTTTTTTTTTCACAATTTGTACACCATTTTTGTCCTATGCATTGCCTTGCCCTATATATTTAGGCCTGTAACAATAAAATTTTTTTAGGAATGATGTATTGTCCCAATATATATTGATGATGGTATTGTTGTTTTTTATTGTACTGATATAACTATATTAGAGCATAATAATGGACGGTACATCATTTTTAAGAATAATCCACTTTTAATTCTATCTATGATGAAGATCAACATTGTAATGTAGAGGAGCAAATAAAATACATATTTGTAACAAATACAAATCAAACAGACTCGGGCGTTGTTCACAAAAATTGCATTTTGGCACAGAGGTATAAAGACTCAAGACAGGCAATATACACCCAATCAAGTTTCCAGACAGATACAAAAAATGCCAGGTAGCAACATTAAAACAAAACAGGTAGATCAAAGCAAGCTGCTTTGATTCAAGATTTGTACTAGTTCTGCTTAAAAGCTCCTTTGTCAATGTTTTCAATGGCTGCATCACTTTCAGTACTAAGGCTGTACTGTATATACTGAGCAGCCATGACCATATACGCCGTCAACGTTTGCATTTGCGTTGGTTGAGCAAGGGATTAATCATTGCAAGGTGACCTGATTGGAAACGGAACTCTCCTACTGTGTTCTTTGTACCACTTGGAAAAATTGGGCAGGATAGTTGTTTATTTTGTCACATTAAAGTTTTGAGTTGTGTTGTCTTTTTCTGACTTTATCCAAGTTTGGCATATATACCCATTTGTTGTCAGAAAAATGGCCGCGCTTACCTGACTTGAATCCAAAATGTTTCCAATGTTTCTTGCAGTGGCATCAGGCTTTGGAACTAATTCTCTTAATGCCGCTTAACTTTCTGTAATTGTACATCTACCGACTCGCCATTAGAAAACGTATCTTCCTGTATGCGAGCATCCGCTTTTAAATGCGCACATACACATGCTCACAGGCACACACACACAGCCAATCAGACAGAGCGTCGCCGCTCTTCAGTATTTGTGATTGATTTAAAGACGTTGATGAGTCAAACCATTGTGTCTCTGCTTTCAAGTCACTGGATATTTTTTTTTTTCTTTTGCAAATGACTTGATCCCTGTTTTATTTTTTGGCTTCCATTCAGAAATTAGGGCAGATATTTGACCACATTAGTCGCATTGTAGAGTCCTTTCTCAAAATAAATAAAACATCAATTTGTCCACCCATTTCTTTAGCCGCTTCTCGTCAGAAGGGTTGCAAGGATGAATAAATAAATAAATAAATAAATAGATGAAATGATTAGACTTATACGCCAGATTCCCTGCACTTTGTCAGAGTACGAAACCATAGCCCTATGTTTTAAGACTCAGATTGATCATACTTTGTGCGTCTCTGCTTATTTTTGTGCACACGTCAAACGAGATCCCTGTTTTACAGTAATATATTTCATAATAAAAATACAGTCCAATTTTACAGCAAATGCTTTCAATTTTACAACAAAGGCTTCTGGTGTATTACTTTCACCAATGTTTGTTGGTTTGAGTATTTGTGGGATTATACAAATCTACACCACTGATTCTCATGAAATCAGATACTGTGCATTACATGTCTAAAAGGAACCCATTTAAATTTGGTATACATTGTAATAACATGGGCAGCTGGTTAGAGCATCTTGCGTCACAGTTCTGAGAACCTGGGTTCAAATCCCAGCCTCGACTGTGTGGCGTTTGGCCCGTGCCTGTGGGGATTTTCTCCGGGGACTCCAATTTCCTCCCACACTCCTAAAACATGCATTAATTGGAGATAGTAAATTACCTCTAAGTGTGAGTGTTGACTGTCTCCATGTGCCCTGCAATTGGTAGGCAACCAGTTCAGGGTGTACCCTGTCTCCTGCCCGTTGACAGCTGGGATAGTCTCCAGCGCTCCCGCGACCCTCATAAGGATAAGCAACTAAGAAAATGGATGGATGGATCTAATAAAATGTCAATCAAGGAAGTTATCGGAACCTCCTAATTTAACTATGAGCACCCCTGCCATGGAATGCAAATGGTACTGTCTCATTCACACCCTATCACATTGTCCAGCACACAATATCAATAGCGGCATTCAATTAACTTCAGAGCTGCTTACAGCAAAGTAAATTGAAGTATTATTAGTTTTACTGAAGAGCTGTATAAAAGATGCGATCCATATTTTTGTCACTTTTCACAATTTCATGATGTGGCACCTTGCCCTGTCCCTATGACAACACAGTTATGTGTACAATTTACTGAACACACAGTAGAAATTATTCTTTCATAAGAATCTGTTTATATGATGATCACAGACTTCCCACCTTGGCTGAGGTTTGTTCTTCACTGAGCGTTTTTCTGTTTGGTATTAAACGTTGTGTGGTGATGTGCTTGGTCTGGTGCTTTTGCCGGGCAACACAGCGACTATCAGTGCAATGTTAAATGTATTACAGAGCCACAAAGTACTTGAGGAATGCGCCCAAAGTGCCCTGACATGTTGCATTCTGGTGCTAAAACGAACAGTGCCAATATCCTGCTAAAATATTATGATGTAATGCAGCTGTCAGGACCTCTTTGTTCTGATCTTTTCAACAGTTGCATTTTGTACGTGATGATTATCTGAGATTTGTATGCGAAGCTACAAAATGCATACTTCTTAAACCGAGCTATGCCCACCAGTGGGAACGGAAAGCAAAACTGCTTCATGTGACAAAATAAAGCCGTAAACACTCGAAGGGAAAGTTACATTTAGGATCCTGAAAGATTCATGCTTCCATTTTATTTATATTTTGTTTTCTTTTCCTTATAGGAGTGTGGTTGCAACTGAATATTTGATGAATATAGCCTTAGAAGTAAGGAGGTGATGTCAGGAAAGGGAACAAAAGCAAAGGGTAATGAAAGAAATGCCTTTTGCTAAGTTTGCGCTTTGGAATAAACTCTACTCTCTTTTCACAAGTGGCTTGTTAATTAAATGAGAGCGGAGTTCGCAATCTGCAGGTTGTGCTGAGCCCTGGCGAGGCGAGGGTGCGCCTCTCCGTATGCGCCGCACTGGCCGCATTGGCCGCACTGGCTGCTGAGTAGTCTCTGTGCGCAGAACACCATCTGCATTTTGCTGTTAACGCTCCTTCACATCCGAGGGAGGATTAGGAGAAAATCCCCAGGTTTTTTTCAACCAGTTGACAAATATCAGATTTGTCTCTTAAAAAATTAGCTCCATCTATATCTCCCACCATATGACACACACAAAAGATTATCTTTAATACCCAGCCAGCTTGAGTGTGGAAAAAGAAGATTAAAATTTCAGTTTGGTCATATTTACTCAGACACTTATAGTGTGAGACTGTCTGCATTACATAGCAGACGAACCTAACGAAGTGTCCCCCCTGGACACGCGCGCGCACACACACACACACACATACAGTAAAATGTCTACCTTGAGCCAATTAGACATCATACGTAAATAATTCAGCCTTTTCCAGTTGGGCTTTCTCCTCCATGTTTCTTTAAACAGACAGAGTTAGCTGCCAAAGGGGGAAAGAGTGAATAAAAGCAGCAGGTGATTTTTCAGATGAAGCAGAGGGTACTGGTCAGTTATTTTAGCAGCTCACTGGTGAGCAGCCAGAGGGTGGCTGGGAATTGGACCTGCTTGTTGACATGAGACCCCAGAGCTAATTAGTAGGTGCATGCTTGGCCACTACTTGAGATCAGTTCTGGCCTGACTTGCAGGAGAAACTAATGTAGGTTGCAACACTTCAGTGAAAAAAAAAAAAAACAAAAAATGTTGCAAGAGAGCATGGTGGATTACTGGTTAGCTCATCTTCTGTTCTTCCCGAAGCTTAATAGGTTTTCTCTGGGTACTCCGGTTTCCTGCCGCATTCCAAAAACATGCATGCTGGGTTATTGAAGACTGAAGATGGGTCGTGGCTGTGTGTTTCAACGTGACAATAACCCGAAGCACACAGCTAGGAAAACCAAGGAGTGGCTCCGTAAGAAGCATATCAAGGTTCTGGCGTGACCTACCCCGTCTCCAGACCTAAACCCAATCGAAAATCTTTGGAGGGAGCTGAAACTCTGTGTTTCTCAGCGACAGCCCAGAAACCTGTCTGATCTAGAGAATATCTGTGTGGAGGAGTGGGCCAAAATCCCTCCTGCATTGTGTGCAAACCTGGTGAACAACTACAGGAAATGTTTGACCTCTGTAATTGCAAACAAAGGCTACTGTAACAAATATTACCATTGGTTTTCTCAGGTGTTCAAATACATATTTGCAGCTGTATCAAACAAATAAATCGTTAAAAAAATCATACATTGTGATTTCTGGATTTTTCTTTTTAGATTATCTCTCTCACACTGGACATGCACCTACGATGGAAATTTTAGACCTCTCCATGATTTCTCAGTGGGAGAACTTGCAATATAGCAGGGTGTTCAAATACTTATTTTCTTCACTGTAGGTGTGAATGTGAGTGAAAATGGTCGTTTTCCTGTGCCCTGCAATTAGTTGGCAACTCGTTCAGGAAGTGTGGGTGCTGTGAGGACAAGCACTTCAAAAAAATCCATTGTCATGTGAAAGAATAAATAACTAAATATGGACACTCATAACAAGATGGATTGATGGATGCGTTTTTTACAATTTCCAGTTGAAGCCAGAAGTTTACATACGCTGTGCAAAAACACACATTTCAATTTTTGGCTCACTGTCTGAAGTCAAATTTGACTAAACCGCTCCTGTTTCAGGTCAGTCAGAATCAACAAAATTATCTAATTTTGCCACAATACCACAGTCATGCGAGAGGGAATTTTATATTATTTTCTTTGAGGTCAAACGTTTACATACACAAAAAACGTATGATGCTTTTAAAGAACATGGGAAAGCCCAGATGATGAGGTCTTGGCTTTGCAAGGTCTTGATAGGTTAATCGACAACACGTGAGTTAATTGACGGCACACCCGGGGGTGTATTTAACATGTCAAACACTCTGCTACTTTGTTTGAAATCATGGGAAAATAAATAATATAAAGAAATGGCCCAAGAAATCAGAGAAAGAATTATGGAGCTCCGCTAGTCTGGCTCATTCCTGGGAGCCATTTCCAGATCCTTGACGGTGCACAGAATGGCAGCCACGGTTCCGTCAGGCTGAACCACGGCTGCTGTGGCCACACAAGTAGCTTGCCGCCATCAGGTGTTAACTTTAGAGTGAATGAGTAAAGCAATTAATTATAAAGTTGTCTTTGAGTGTCCAGTTCAGCACACTGTGAGTGTAATGCATTATTGTGATGATGATTATTATAGTTGTTGTTCTTATTCCTATTAATCTTACATCGATATAACGTTATCATTTATATTTCTTTCATTATCCCAAGTTGTACATCACTGAAGCCTATCCCAGCTGTCTTTGGGCTGGAGGCGGGGTACACCATGAACTAGTTGGCAGCCAATTGCAGGGCACATGGAGACAGACAACAGTCAACTTAAGGGTGATTTAGAGTCTCCAATGAATGGAAGTTTTTGGGCTGCGGGAGGAAACCCTCCCAAACAGGCATGGGGAAAACATGCAAACTCCAGACAGGCGGGGCTGGGATTTGAAACCCAGTCAGTCCTCAGAACTGTGAGGTTCTAACCAGTCATCCAACATAGTGCCCAACCTATACAATATTACCATTACCTTGACAAATCACCTGGTGCTCAATTGTTATGTATGCATCTTGACTCAAATTAGAATTAACAAATACTGCATGCTTCCTTACATGATGCAATGTTGTATTTCTGTCGTTGTTTTGGTGAAAGTAACTTCAGTACAAAGTAACAAAAGTAATATAAACACTTCAGAAACATGAGTGTTGTAGTATTGTATAAGAAATTACTTGTACATTTGCAAGGAAAAGCGGTTGTGAAATATGAGAGGACATGCATGGTTAGCGAGCCATCAGCATTAGAAAGATTTAAACTTCTAAGCAAGATGTTGCTTAAACCTCAGCCAAGGCACTTTGTTCATCCTCGCCTATTCATTATGACATGAATAATCATAATCTGCAGAGGACAGGACTGAAGGCCCCGGGCCCTACCTGGTGTCCTGGACACCGACAAGACCACTGCCCCACCCAGAGGTTCCTTTATGAACACAGGAGCCCCATAAATGAAATTAAGGTGTCAATTAGTCAATTACAGTATAATAACTCTGAGGGCAGACGTTTAGAGACAGAGAGAATCTCAGCTAAGTTCATTTCCTGCGGCCCAAGAGCCTCGCGCTTGGCACACGTCACTCCCCACCCAGACTCGCTGAATAAGGGCCCCAGTGCTCTCCCTAATGTTATTTTCCCCTGGATATCTTTTTTGATCAACAATTTCCTTTCATGGGATTGTTTTTCACATACAGTGGATGCACTATTTCTCTACCCAATTTGGCCAGGGAGAATTTTATAATTTAGTAATTAAAATCTTTGTTAGGCTTTAGAAATTACATCTAATTGAATTTAATGGGGAGATGAATTTCATTTTTATTTGATTAGCGAGACCCCTGGCATAGGTATTTATGGAAAAAACTCAACAAAAATATGCTGTGTGGGATAAGATGGCATAATAGAATTACACCTAATCGGATTTCACTGTCATGAATTTCACTCTAATTTCAGTATAATTTTCCATTAGATAGCTGGTTTACAAATATTTGCTCATCTGCGATGGGGAAGGCTATCTGTCTAAAATGATTACCGAGCAAGCCTTCAGAAATATGTCCCCCACACCCCTCCCCTTTAAAAACCAGATTGTGAGGGATCAAAATTAGGAAGATTGCATTATGGATGTCTGCATCCGGGAGAGCAATGGGGGAGATATGATGATTACGGCCGGGGGATGAAAGCTGTGTCAAGAAAAATATATTACTCTAAAACATAGGCCTATTCTATCTACAAAATCTCTGCTCTCAGCGCACTGCTGCCAAGTAACATACTGTATCATAATTCATGCACTAGTATAAACAGTGTGCAAATAAAAGAAAGCTGTTGCAGCATGTTATAATATGACTTATGCACCAGACAAACTCCATGTTAATTGCTTCCAAGTGTGTAACCTTAATGAGATTCTGCTGTGATTTTTATATTGTCTGTTGCCCGATGTATACGCTGCAATTATAAAAATCAAATGTGATTGTGAAGAGTGATGCAAATGACAATCATCAAGAGGGGCTGTTGCATTGCCATCATGATCATCGTCAGCATCATCATCATCCTCCTCACCATCAAGCTGGCTTTAAGTTTAATATTCAGCTAAGTCCCTGCCTAAAAATAAATATATAATGCAATACAAACAGACGTGAGAAGGAATAATATCCCACATCATAAGCAAACTCGAATAACACAAGGCTGAACTGTTGTTGAATCCCACTTTAAAAGCCCCTGCTTCAGAATTAAGCGTTTACACGTTCAATTTCCTTTCCAATTTGACGGCAACATGTCAGTGAATATCAAAAATAAGACTGTCTATAAAGCCTGCTTAAAAACACAAACTCTTAGTATGTTGTTTTAAAGTTAGATGTAGTGAAGCTGCCTCATGCTGTCCCCCACCCCATCCTGACCCAACCAACCAACCTATCTGTACGTCCACCTGCCAAGGCTGAAGCCACCCTCTACCCACGCTTCCACCCACTCCCTCCCTTTCATTCTGCTCACTCACTCAATGGCCAGATCCGCCAAAGACAGCAAGAGGGGTCCAGAAAACACAATTTGACTCCCAGCAAAGGTCAGATTCATCACTCTGCATGTCTTTGGGCTTTGGGGACAAAAGCCACTGAATTCACATCTTTCAACTGGACTGTAGCCTTTGTCCCAGGAAAAGGAGACATGTGAGTGGGCCCTGCACCAGACCAGCCCCTCCTGGAGAGCACTGTCAAGGGCCAAACGTCTGGCCCCGCCGGCATTTTGACTGATGCACCCCTGCCATGTCACGTGCACGGCAACATGCACACACACTCACACATGTACACACTCCACCTTGGCCTCAACATTCTCCTGCATGGGGACCACATCAAACGAAAAGCCCCCACAGCTCCTTTAGAAAAGTGATGGTTTGGCCCCTATGATGGCAGTGCCAGAGCCAGAGGGGTGTGCTGCATTCACCCTCCCTACTGAGAGTTTTATCACTTGAATAGAACTCGTCCCTCTAAGTCCTCTTGAATGTTGCTCTAGATGCGTAATTCCAGTTTTAACGATAGTGTGCACACGCAACTTGACAGACACTTTCAAAGGATATTTTTAAGAGCAATACACCAGAGCTCTACAATGTAAAAAAAAAATGTCTAATTCCGATAACTTTGTCCATTACTTGGGGTTTCACTTAAATGAATCCCAAGTCTGAATGGAACAGTCTGGATATTGCCAAAGAAAATGCAGTTATGTATTTATATTCACCACTGTAATATTAGCTTTACAAGCTGGTTCAGTACAGACTATTTTTGTCTTTGTCAGAATCCTGCCTGCAATATCAGTTTGTTACTTGGCCAGACTTGCACAAGTCTTAATATAAATTTAGTTCCTATAGTATGTCCATTTGTTAAAATCCTCTAATCTACTTTGAACCCGTATGACCCCCATCTGATACTGTGCTTACATTGAGTGAACACCAGAAACAACCCGCATGTACACATGTCCAAAAAGAGGTAAAAGCACTACACATCGGTACAGAGACAGAAGCGGCAACATTGGGCAGCAATAACAATCACGTAAACAAAACAAACGTGATGACATAGCATTCAGTTGGGTCTAGACTGACTGTTCCCTGGGGAACCTGAGCATTACTACGTTGGCTGCCATTGTTTTCTCTATTTATTGAACCTAAGAGCTTTTGTTTTGATGCACTGTGGTATGTTGTTTTAGATAAGCGGTGGACAAACTTTTTGGCTCGGGGGCCCACGTTGATGTTTAAAATTTGACAGGCGGGCCAAGTCGCAAGCAGATGCTTCCATATGAAAAATAAACAACAAAAAAAGGCATTTTAGTGTTGGTACTTAGATTTATTGATAACAGGATATGTACTGTTTTGTTGATCACATTTTGGGTTTTTTTGCATCAAAGTTTGGTGTTGGTTTTGTTGTGGCAATTCTCAGAACAGAAGCTGCTGCGTAGCAGGAATGTCGCTTATCCACGACAAAAACAACAACGGACAACAAACAACTGTACCCATTACGTGCTGATGTACACCACACAAGTAATCAACATCAAGATGAACCCATGACTTAAATATTAGTGTTAAATCAGCAATTTAGTCCAGAATTGACATGACAACACAGTACAGTAAGTACCTAAACATAAACTAGCATAATATTCCCAGTACACGTCTCTAAAGACTCTTAACTAATAGATACAGTAGATGGATTCCGATTATGCTCCATGAAGGTAACTTTGTGTGTGCGTTTGTGTAGAAAAACCTCAAAGTAACTGAGGGCTCGACATTGGGGGCATACAAACGCATAACACGCACACAATTGTTCCCGCCCCCGTAATTTTGATGTGAAGAGCAAGAAAAAGTGACAAGATTATACAATTATTTTACTACAAAAACTGTGGGCGATTGAGGGCGGGGGGATGCATTTACTCACGCGACGTCAGCCATGCAGCGCGTTAAACCAGCTCACAGTCCGGACTACGATGAAGTTGAACGTTCTCACATTTTGTTATAAATATTACCTAAGATAATTATTGTAAGTCCTTCAATGAGATAGTCTTTAACCTCCATGCGCATGAATGTCCGGATGACCCACAAAGCATAGCGTACTTAACCCGACAGTAAAACTGTATAATTTATGTTTACAACAACAAAACTACACTTTTTACATAGAAAAATTAAAATAGTATGGTGATAGTGAAATTTTGCATTACTTTACACTTTTATGGTACTGCACCGTCACTATGCATTTTAGATTCAACACGTTCTTACCGGTATTCAAGTATCAGCAGGTATTGTGTTTTGCACAATGCTTGCAAATGATTGAATATTAAAGCTTTGAATCATCAACATACAGTTATGTTTTTTTGTTTTTTTTTAAGAAATACTATCAACCCACATGCAACTGTAGTCTGACTACTCAGCAGGAGAAATTAATACATCACTTCTGTCTGTCCTAAAGTCGTAGAAGCACTGCTTGGCGTTCACAGTTGGCATTTCTTATCTTTGGTCCACTCCGAGTGGTTGAAGTGTTCAGAGCTGGGGGAGAGTAGAAACAGAACAGCCAAAGTCAATGTATCAATGGACCTACCATCTGGTACACATCAATATTCCCTGTCATGATTTTGGTACGATTTAGGCAATTCTGTACTCCGGATGTGGCCCACGGGCTGTAGTTTCCCACCCCTGTTTTAGTATGTCTGTGTGTGTGTGTGTGTGTGTGTGGTGTGTGTGTGTGTGTGTGTGTATGCACACGATGGTCTAGACCTGATTCTTATTATGATTTATCCCTTTTTTACACTGCTCTGATGCATATGCCAATCATGTTATGAAAATCCATTCTACGTAAAATTATATGTTCTTATATTTCTTTATTATGGCGGCACAGTGGATCAGCTAGAAAGCGTTGGCCTGACAGTTCTGAGGTCCCTGGGTTTGATCCCGGACCCGCCCGTGTGGTGTTTGCATGTTCTCCCCATGCCTGCATGGGTTTTCTCTGGGTACTCCGGTTTCCTCCCACATCCCCAAAACATGCAACATTAATTTGGACACTCTAAATCCACCCTTGGTCTGATTGTGAGTGTGGTTGTTTTTCTCCATGTGCCATGCGATTGGCTGACAACCAGTCCAGGGTGTACCCTGCCTCCTGCCCGTTGACAGCTGGAATAGGCTCCAGCACTCCCGCGACCCTCGTGAGGATAAGCAGCTAAGAAAATGGATGGATGGATTTTTCTTTATGCAACACGCCTATCATGTAGCCACCATTTCCAGAAGTCAACTGAGAGATAAAATTAAATAATCCATGACTTGAGTATACTGTAGAAAATAGATGAATGGATGAATGACTTTATACGTACCTTCGTTTCTTCATATTGCCATGGCATGGTTTTCACTTATATGCTAAGAAAATACTTAGTATGATTGAAGTCTATGAAAAAGAGCATTAACAACTACTCAGCAGCTTTTTGGTTACCTTTTCCAATGTAAATCCCAAAAATGTCCTTTAAATATGTTGACTGTTTGATGTTCTGGATATTTGTTTTGCTCTGAAACATTTTTGTTGTAGACTAACAAGTTAGCATACTTATCTGTGTCACAACATGAGTCCAGTTGTCAAGTGTAGAGATGGTTGCTTGCATTTCATTTGCTCTTTAACAATATTTTAAAGTACAATTCCTCACATTTCTTTTTTTCATTTCAGCTTGTCCCGTTAAGGATCGCCACAGTGTGTCATTCTTTTCCATGTGAGCCTATTTCCTACATCCTCCTCTCTAACTTCCAACTGCCTTCATGTCTTGCCTCATAACATCCATCAATATATTCACTCTCTCCTCTGGAAGTGTTCAAACCGTCGAAGTTCTGCTCTCTCTAACTTTGTCTCCAAATCATCCAACTTTGGCTGTCCCTATAATGAGCTCATTTCTAATCCTATCCAACCTGCTCACTCCTAGAGAGAACCTCACCATCTTCATTTCTGCCACCTCCAGCTCTGCTTCCTGTTGTCTCTTCAGCGCCACCGTCTCTAATCACTACACCATGGCCGGCCCCACCAGTGTATTATAAACTTTGCCCTTCCTCCTAGCAGGGACTCGTCCATCACATAACACACCAGCAGACACTTTCCTCCACTCGTTCCGACTTGTTTGAACCAATTTTCTTCACATTCTGACCATATTCACCATTGCTTTGGATTGTTGGCCCAAGGATTTGAAGTCCCTCGCAGTTCTTGAGGTCCTATGGCACCAGCTATCTAATTATTCCCAAGGGTAGAACATAAAATTTATATATTGGGTTCTTCAGCCATTATGACCTGCAATTTTGGAATAGACTTGAAGAGGGCAACAGGATCGTAGAGACTAATATCTTTCAAATGAGTCTAGTTGGGCCAGTATGATGGAAGCGATTGTGGTCAAACTTGACTACAGTTGTGCAGAATCCAAGCAAAAATTCTCCTTTCATGAAACAAAGTCTTTGGTTACAGAAATGTATAATTTGGATTTAACTGAGAATACTATTTGTTGATGGGCATTACATAATTTAAAATGTAAATTGGATTGAAGCAGATCATCTTCACAACAGTAATTACAAACCTCAGCGTGATTCTTTTATTCTTGAAACCGTTTTACCTTTAAATCGACTCATCGAATTTTAGAAATGTACCAAAATCTGTTTTATGTATGTACATACTTCTTTTTTTTTTTTTTTTTTGCTGACAACACTCAGGTGAAGCCAGCACCGTGTATCAGCGCATGGTGGTTCACACCCATAAACGTGTTCATTTCCTCTTTTCACCCTCCAGTAAATGATGGTAGGGCACCACCTTTATCCAATATTGTGCCCTTTTGTAGACTCTGCATTCTTTATACCAAGTCATGTTGACACTCGGGGATATTATGTCCAAATGGTCCAGAGGCACTTTGCATGCCACAGCGGGGGAAAAACAGCCAGGCAAATACGAGGTTTGACTTATAAAGTATTCATTGTCACCTGGTAACGGCCGTCCTTTATCATTTCACCTGAAATTACAACGGAAACTGATAGCTTATCAGAGGGAGGCATGGAGAGAGAGTGGGTATTATATGACGTGGGAACTCTATTTGCGTGAGAGATGGAACTTATTTGCTCTAGGCTAAAAAGTCATGAACGTGTTTTTTTTCTCTTTTCTCCCTTTTCATTTACTCTTTGTGTTTTGAAGACACCCCTGACCTTTATGACAGGCACTTTGAAATATAGCGTGTAACAATTTTTATTTTGCCTTTGCCCTAATGATTCCCCTACAGCTGACAAGTGTACCTACCTGTACAAAATGCAAATCAAAAGAGGTCGTTCATAATGACTGCCAACAAATTAAAGAAGCCAAGTTGTTGAATGCCTCTGCTAAAAAAGAGAAAATAAATTCTTGGCATGGTAACATCCATCCATCCATTTTCCGTGGCGCTTATCCTCACTAGGATCACAGGTGTGCCAGCACCTCTCGCAGCTGACTTCGGGTGAAAGGCTGGGTACATGCTGAACTGTTTGCCAGCCAATCACAGGGCACATACAGACCGACAACCATTCACACTGATACATTCATACTGACTGTTCGGGACAGTTTTGAGTTTACCTACCATGCGTGTTTTTGGAATGTGAGAGGAGGCTGAAATCCTCGGAGAAAACCCACGCAGGCATGGGTAGAACATGCAAATTTGAACCCCAGGCTTCAAAACTGTGAGGCAGATGCGCTATCCAGTTGTTCCACACGTCGCTAGATACAATTAAATAATAGACAATAATCTTGTTGTTTTTTCCCCCATTAAATATCAAAGGTGACCACAGTATTGTTGTTGTGTGCGAATTCAACATTTTATGACTTCCATTTATGTTCTTAGCAAACTAGCATTTGGTTTTGGACTTCTTGTGTATATTATGGCATATAATAAAGAATGCAAATATACATAAATTACTTGTTTCTCCCTAAAAGAAGAAGAAAAAGGACTCCTAATTTGAATGGATACAGCACTGGCTCCTCCCCAAGAGAGTTGAAAGGCTACAAGAGCACAAAGATGGAAAAGGCCAACCCACCGAGGGAGGGAGTTACAAAAAAAAAAAAAAAAAGAGCACAGGGGCTCCTCTGCCATAATTTCCTATCTGCTTGTTGAGACGACATCACCAGCAGCTTGGTCTGTGCTTGTGTGCATGGAAGCAAAGCAGAGGGCGAGAGAGAGGCAGACACACTACAGAGGGAAACAGAGAGAGAGAGAGAGAGAGAGAGGGAGGGAGGGAGGGAGGAGGCAAGTGGGAGGCTCCATGTTCTCTCACCTACCTCCCCCCAAGCCAAGGGAAGGAGGGGCCAGAGCCAAAGCTGCCAATCAAATCTGCTTGTGGCAGCCGGCATTATCTCAGCAACAAACTATTGACAGATTACATGTCAAGGAGTTTAGTGCATGATTGAAGAAAGCCCCTTTTTTTTTGTTGTAGTCACTTTTCCGCTTTATCTGCCCCTCCACCGAGCAACATTTGAATGACTTTCCACCAGAGTTGAGTAGTATTATGAAAGTTACATGTCTGAGAGGATTTAACTTCGACTTCCCTGAATATGGTGAGTGCTCCTCTTCTTTTATCACTTTCCCAGGTATGTTTTTTTAATGCAGACAGTTAAAGGTGTGACTTTATCTCTCTCCCTCACACACATGCGCGCACACACACACACACCACACACACACACACACACACACACACACACAGGGGAAGTTGTTCATGATTAAACAGTGTGCCAGTGAGGACGGCATACTGTATACAGTATACCCAAGTGTTGCAACACCCTTATTCATCGTACTTTTCAGAGTGTCCAAAGGTGACTGCAATATCAAATATGATTTGCACCTGTTCACTCAGTGTTGACACCATAAAACACACATGTAAAGAAAGTTCACAGGACCAGTTTCATTTTCTCTTGCCCTGTCACTTTCTTCCTTGTTTTCAAATAAATTCTCATCTTTTTGTGAGCAGGTCAGCACAGTTTTACTGTACAAATACTGGTGTCGGTTTTCTCCACATAGACACTGACAATGCCATTAGGATAGAATGAATGGCCTCAGGATTTGTTGCCAAGGGGACAAAGCAAACAAACTGTTTTGTTGTCAGACATGTAAATGCTGCAGGTCAGTCACTTTTCCACCTTTTCAGGTAATTCTGAGTGGTGTATGTGTTGTGTAATGATGTACATTTAAAAGCGACGATCAGATTAAAAAGTACTCTATGTGCTTGGTTTCCAGTGAATGGCATTGTGGAAAAAAAAAAATCCCAATTATTTCTTCCATTTGATAATTCTGGGAATCAACTTTTCCTGTTGTATCTGAATTAATGCGGCTGGGTGTCACTGGATTTTCCTCTTCAGGGAAGGGCTTGCTTTTATTACAATAATTAGTATAACAGTCAGATTTAGTTCTTTCTGTATTGTGTGTGCGTGTTTTTGTTTGTGCGTTTGTATGCCTGTAATGTTTATACGGGTGTGTTTTCTGTTGGCATCCACTGACGTGTGTGTTTGTGTGTGTGCATGCGCGCATGCATGCATTTGTGTGTATGAATAATTGCTGTACAATTGATATAGTATAACTAAACAATGTATCACCCCTTAAAGAACTTTTCACGTAATTTGTAGTGTTTTATATATATATATATATATATATATATATATATATATATATATATAGTTAGTTAGTTATAGAGTTACTCTGTATAGCTCTAAGTGGAATTTATTGTAATATGTGTTTTACTGCTGTTCAGTCGTAAATAATGTTTTGCAAATATATTAAGAAGCAAAATTATTTATCTTACATTTTTTTCCTAAACTGAAATTGACTCTAGCCTTGTTTTAGACGGTTATTTTTAATGTTTGTATGACACTTGTGAAAACCCTTTGTGAGTAATTTTTTTGTTTTGCTGTTGTTAACACTTGGGCTCATCATGACGGAGAAATTCAAGGGTCGTCCGCTTTACATGAGCGTAGATGTTGTCCACGAGGGCAACAGAAGCACAAAGTCATGCGAGTCAGGCTTGCGAGCTCGCGTGTCATGTGTGGTCACCGTCTGTGATCGCTGTGCACTTTTAGTTGCGAACAGCAAGAGTTGACTGAAACTCTTGTCACGACACACCCTAATTTCCAACTTTTTTCACCTGTGTGGAAGATGTTTTTGTCCCCCCTTATGCGTCATAATGTTGATTGCTTTCACCCTCACGGAGTTGTCTCATTAACCCTTTGTGGCACCCTCCATCTTTTATAGCCTTCCACAAAACCACGATGAAATGAGGGAGGAAAACAAGTCGTGGTGTGAAGGGCCTCAATAACCTTATATCACTATTTAGCCATAACCTGAATCATTTTGATGTCCAAGCAATAAAATATGATGTTGCGCTCCTATTTCTCCTGCTCCTCAGATGACAGTAAATTTACATTTTTTAATTAAACTAGCCAGAATTTTTTATTGGGGGGCTGGGTTATGCTAATAGGAATGTTGTGTACAGCAGATTAACAGAGTTTTGAAATAAATTTCACAGGCAGACATTTAAATGGGGGTGGGGGGTGAGTCATTGTCTTAAAGCTCTTTCATCACAATTTCTCTTGGGGATTCCTTGAGTTTCGTGAGCCTCGTGGAGTTCTCTTCAGCAATGAGCCTCTGTCAATGGATAAAATATAACAAATATATATATATTTTTTAAATGCCTTGATTTTTTTTTCCTCTATCAAAACAGAAACTTACAGATGAATATGATAATATCAGGCAATAACATATTAAACTCACCCTCCCCACCCCAAAATACCTTAATAATTTAAATTTTTGCTTTACATAACTAACAAATATTTTACATTACAGGATTTTATTTTTCATTTAAAAAAGATATTTTATCTTTTGTATTAATTTTACCTCATTGTTTAAATATCATTTTCATAATGTCAGACTAAATAAGAGCAACACTGGTTGAAGATTATTGTAAAATACAATAGTTAAATGTAGCATTGGTGATTTTAGCCGTTTGAGGGTCTGCTCGCAGTGCTCGATTGATGTTTTGCATGCGCGTGTGTGTCTCAGTTTGTGTAGCAGGAGAAGGAGGAAGAGGCAGGATACAAGGGGAGGGAACTATGTGTGGTGTGTGCGTGTGTGTGTGTGTGTGTGTGTGTGTGTGCGCCCGTGTGTGCATATGCATGTGTGTGTGTGTGTGTGTGTGTTAGAGGTAGATGGAGAGAGAGAGTGGGACAGCGGAGTCCTGATTGAGCATGTGCCCAGTCATCAGACACTGTGCACCATAATTACCTTACCCCCATCTTTTAATATCTAAATCACACCAACTGGCCTTTTACATTTTTTTAAGGAAACAATTGAGATCAAACGGTGGGATAAAGTCCAGATGCACTTGGGCTGTCTCGCATCTTACTGCACTCGTCCAAGTGTTGGCGGCTACTTGATATGGGCCACGGGTAAGGCAAGTGGCATCAACACCCCCTTTCTTCACGGCTGTGTGCTCATGCAATGGCCGGCACCTAATTAAAACCTCAAAGCTCCCCATCACCAATATGGAGTAATGGCCTAATTAATACTCTGTACAAAAATATTACAGAATGATAAGTAGGTTGCACCTTGCGTCTTCATTGTTTTTTAGTGTTTAATGTACAAACCAAAATTAAACTTCTATTTTTCACATTTTTGTTGAAATAGAATTGTTTTTAATAAACTGAAAAGGCTTCATTGTTTTTTATTATTCTGGCATAACAAATGAAAATCTACAATTTTACAAAAAGAAAAAAAACAAAGATGCTTCTAGTAAATTGTATCCTCCCAATCTTACTTGCAAAATTAAGATTTCACAGGGGGGGAAAAAAACGAAAGAAATAATCTCAAATCATTGATATGCTATATAAGAGGGCAAAATGGAAAATGAAGAGGTAATTAGCAGAGTGGAAGACTTTGGCGTGTTTGTCTGAAAGCGCAGTCTCCATCGGCCATGAATGAATTTTCATGCTTCGCTTATCGAGGCGCACTTATTAGGCGGGCTGAAAAAGAGATTAAGCCAGCGCAAAATGTGGTGACTAATCCTTTTAAATGTGGCAGCGGGTCTTTAGGTGCAAACCGGGCGGCACGCGTGTACCTTCGCTGCAGTGGAATGTGACGGCTCGCAACTTTGATGCGAGGAGACAGCGGATGTGGCGTTCAGTCAGGATGCTGATTGGTGATCATGTCCGGACACTCTTATCGCCACAACCAAAATGCTACACAGGGTCCCCAATTAGATTTTTTGTTTTAATTCTTTGTCGCATATTTGAATGAGAAAATAAAAAAGTGGCGGTGTTTCAATTTGGCACGACAGTGTGGCTTTCTTCTTGATGAAAATGTCAGGAACATCTAAGTTGTTCCTCCATCCCTCCCTTGCGCCGGGAGTGCGGAAATATTTGTTCTGCCGAGTTACCGAGCCAGTAGCCCTGTCCTCATTCATAATTGGCTGCAAACATGAATTTCTAAGCGCTGCCCGCACTCACTCTGCACTTCAGCTTCTATCTCCTGCTTGTGCTTCACGGTGACATTAAGGTCAGCAATGAGTCCTCCTCTCTGAAGGCCAGCTGCTCATTCTTGTCTGTGCCAACGGAAAGAGAGAAGGATTGAGAAGAGATAGAGGGGAGCAAGAGTTTGCTGTATTTCTTTCCTTTTTTTAGTTGGTAACTTGATAGGATTACATGGTTTTGGAGCCGACACCTGTTAAGAGGCTGTTAGAAGAACAGTTGGCGGTCCCGTGGCCATGCAGCTAAGCTTTTTTTTTTCCCCCCTTCCCTATCTGCTGTCCGTTCTGTCGCCTTGTGGGGATTTTACCCGGCATGTACTCAGGGAGTTTATTTCACAGGACTCCTGCCACAGTGGAGGTGGGGTTGGGTCGGGGGGAGGGGGGCAAGAGCTCCTTGTGACATGCGAGTATGTGTTGGAGTGTGTATCCTGCATTAGTGTGTGGGCATGATCGTGTCACCCTCCCCACTCCTGAGACTCATTGTCTCCGCGCTTCCCTCCCTGACCTCAGTCACAAGGGCCGAGCCACCCACGCAACAACGCATCAGCGACGCAATTCAATTTTGGTTTGTTTTTAAGCGAGGGTTGGGGACAGGTGTTGGCAGAGCTGTAAAATGCCCAAATACTGGTTAAACCAGACTATTTAAATGATTAAGGGTTCGGTTGAGAACATTTGTACATATTTTAGGAGTGCCAAAGACCTGTGTCAATCAAAAATACTTTTGGAAGGAGTGGAGAAATGAGTAATGCATAAAATGTCCTGCTTGTTTTCTCTTGTTCGTCTATTATTTAAGCAGAAAACAGTCATGAATTGTTGTCTCGGGCCGGGAGAGCGATTGCGCAGGAGGCTTTTTGGTAGCGGTGACGGTTATCAGAAAAATCACATAACTGTTGGCTGTTTTGCATCTGGGTGCAATGTTTCCCACTGCCTTATTTGGCATTCAGTAGCTTCGTCACTTTCTGTGGGCCTTCAGCACCTGTTCCCCCTATTGTGGCGGAATTTTCTATATTTGGCAGGAAGTGGGGACTCTTTGGATTTGAGCGTAGGTCACAGTTTGTACTAGTTCGAGGGGTATACACTTGATATTCTCATGTCTATTTTTGTTTTTCTCCCGCAGTTGTTCAGCAGACAATATTAGACAACATGATTCACCCCGCGACGATGAAACATTTCTCAGCGGGGCTTCTAAATGTCATGTATGATATTGGCACGTCGTCTTTTCAGGGCCGCAAATGATCTCTCTTCTGAAGCGCAAGAGAAATAAAAAAAAATGAGCAGAGTTAATAGATGTCTCGGGCTAACTTTTAATTGTTCTGATATGTAATCGCGAAATGACAATAAAAAAAAAGGAGGACGGCCACTTGAAGCTTTATCTCTGGTGCTCTGCGCTCAAAGTGTCATGTCCATAACAGCACCACCTGATCTACAGAGTAAAATAACCGCTTAGGCTTATTGTTTGGACAATATTGGAACCCTCCACCACCACCACCTCCGACGGCCCAGCTCCCCCCTCTGCTTCGCTCCCCTCTCCCTTGATTCATTTCACCCACTGTCCTCGGCTGCTGGAAAATGGCGTTAATTTTTTTATTACCTGTTTGACTCTCCAGCCTTATTACTGTAGCCCCTTAATGTTCCCTGTAACCGTGGAAACCAGATGAATAAATGTCCGCCAAAGAAAATGAGATGATTAAACAGGTCACCCTTGCAAAACAAATTCGCTTGGTCGAGCGCAATTTGTGTACCAAGCGGCTGTCTTAACAGTTTGCTAACAAGGGGATTGTTTGCCAGACTCATTCAAAAGAGGACATGAGGGGTGGGGGGTGAGGATATCTTGGAGGGAAGAGGATTGATTGAAGAGATAACATTTTAGATGTCTATGCAATTTGTCTCATGACTTAATTCTTCCTGATAGCATGGTGTATGTTTATGATTTAAAGTTCCACCTTCATCCTTTGCGAGCGACACTTTTTGCTGGCTGCAGCGAGCACGTGCACATTTAAATCATGTTGTTGTCAGCGGCATTTGGTGTCTGATCATCAGCAAGTGCAGTGGCAACTAGAAATCTACTCATTTATGTGACAACCAATCATTACTGCTAATTGTCCTTGAGGCCATCTGTATAGGGTGGCTCGTCCTCTGTGTGTGTGTTGTTCATGGAAGTACTCAACCCAACTCGCAGTCAGCACAAAAATAGGCTCCACTCCAGTGACAAACGTCTTGATCCCACCCACAAAAATGATAGGACAAATCCGATCAAGTAGACAAATGATCACAATGTTGGTTTCTCGCATTTCCCTTCCACAATACCATCATGCTCCGGGTCTAACCTGCCCTGAAAATCCACCGTCCCACCAGTCGGTACAGTTTAGTTTGGTTTTGCTGAAAAATAGTTGTTTTTTTCTGGTGTGTGTGGGGGAGAGACTTGTGTTTCCGCCACTTACTGTATGTTGTGGGCGAGAGGTTGTTGTTATGTTGTTGTTGTTGATGTGTTGTCTCACACAGGGTGACCAATCAATTCATTCAACAAGAAGAATGTGGCCCGATGTTTATAATAATAGTGTAGCATTCTGATATTTTTTACAATCAAGAAAAACAAACAAATGTTAATCCTATACATTGTATTTGTTAATTTAAAACCATTCCACTGCATATACCATTAGCCTATCGTGCCTTTGCAATTGCACAAGATTGTTCAAACCCAAACACTCCTGGGGTGTTGTTTCCTGTCAATCACGTGTACAGACTGGCATTTACATTTTTATACAGTTCATTAGACCAACACCCAATTGAAGGATGACAGCACAAATTCTCAGTATTGTCAATCACCCAATAATAATTTTTGTAATGGTAAACCAACCGCCAAGGAAAAGCTATTTAACCAAAATATTGTAAAATGTATCTAGAATTTTCTGTGATTTGTGAAAATTACTGTTTAAAAACAAACACATTACATTACATGTTCATTTATTGGTTAAAATGTGAAATGAAAGTTACTTGCAATCCTGAAAGGAATATTTTTCAGATTCATAACTTCAGAGAAGCTCAGTGAGCAAGCTCAAACTTGACTATAAAATGTGAATTAATTTGGTTTCTCATTCTTGTACAAAATGCTGAGGTCTCTCTAAAAAGCCTAAGCATTAAGGCACTTCCCGGTTCTTCAGGATGATCTGTTTATGACTTATTTAAACACTACATGTTTGGATTGGACTATGGTAGGAAAAAAAAACGAGAGAGAAGTCAGATTCAAACCCTCCGAGAAGTGCTGTAACCACTCGTGCTCTCCGCTGATCAATTTTCTGGGTGAATTAGAGGGATGAGGCCACGTAACCGATCAAACTTGTTAAAGTCTGGGATGTGGCAGCTCTGTTGTTCATGGAGGGATGCCAACACTTGTGGCACTTACGGGTGTTGCCTGTCCGCACTGATGCACCACCACCACTTGCTGCATTTTTGCTGTTTAAAAAAGAAAACAAATATGGCTCTCATCCCATTCTCATTTTTACATGATTTGTCCCACATTTGGCCTTAAAAATAAGAGTGGTTATTGCTTAGTGGCGAGCCACGGCCCTTGTTAAGTGCGGGATAGGTGATCCTGAGCCATCTTTTTTTTTTTCCCCCATCCACTGTCAGAGGGGGTATTTCATCCCAATACCGGGACACTATAGCTCAAAACTGAAAAGCACTTATGCATTATTGATGTTTTAATTTGTGCAAATGCCCAAGTCTTTGTTAAGTGATTATAGTGCTAGGGAGATAACAGGGGAGGTACTTTTCTATGAAACAAGAGCTTGCTTGCCGGCCGCACTGGGAGGCCATTGAACTAAATCTAACAAGCTTCTACTCTCCTTAGTGAGACGGAGCTCGCGTCGAGAGGGCTGCTGCTTGAGTGGGAGCGAGTGAAGAGAGTTGACTCTAAATAGCCACAGATAAGAAAAGAATCAACCATTGATCTTTCATCCATATTTCAGCTACACCCCTCCCGTTTATGATGCATGGTTTATAGGTGTTTTACATCCCTTATCAAAAATTATTTGATGTAAATACAATAGAACTGACCTGAAAAGCCCCATGTGCAAATACTCCTCGTGGCACACTAGGAACCGACCTTGGAGGGAGGGAAAGGGGGAATGCAAAGTTGTCATGCTGGCAAAACAAGCCAATAAAATAATGCCCTATTGAAAGGAGGGAGTTTGGATAAATATAAAAGAGATGAGGAGCAATGATTAACTCGGGACAAAGGTTATCAAGGATAAAAAAGAAAACAATTTTGCTAACCACAGTAATTCCTGTAATATGAGTGGCAACTGCAGTCACCCCTTGAAACTCAGGTTGGATATTTACTGCCACACTTGATCCAATCTTCAGCTTCACTCTCAATCACTAGTCACTCTGTTGCAGGTATTTGGTTTTTGCTGTTTTCTTTTTTTTTTTTTTTTTTGCGGAGGGGGTCCTTCAATCCGCCTGCCAGGCATGAAGCTGTTTGACCATACTCTCTTGGGCTTTATCAGTGTCAATTCCAGAAATGTCAATTTGCCAATGTTTTGGCTAAGCTTTTGACATTTTTCACTTCACTTTTAACTCTGCGGCTTTATATGTGAAGAAAGGCAGCTCGAGTATAACCAGCCTTCTGCTTTGAGGTCCCCAGTGGAGGTAAAACACAAGAGCAGGCATGTATACACACACACACACACCAATGCGCGCACGCACACATACACGTACAGGCGTATGCACAAACTCCCTTAGAAAAGCATTTACTGCTTTATTAAGCTGTCTCATGAACCTACCAGCAGAACATGAAAATAAAGAGGTGAGGGGAAAAAATGAAAAGCCCATATTACATAAATGATTTTATGTAATTTGTGAACTACAAAATGATCACTTTTATTGTGTGCACAGGGAGAAGAGAGCAAGAAAAAAAAAAGAGGTTCACTTAAAAATTCTGAATTTCAATTAGCGTATGTAATCTGAACCTGCTGGCTTTGATAGGCACCTTTTTTCCTTCAGTAAGAATACAGCAGCACTTGTCAAACATTAATTAAGATGATTTTTTTTTTTTTTTTAAGGAGTAAAGTGTGTTTTATGCATCCCTTGTTCCCCAGTTACTTCTCAAGAGCTTCAACCCAAATCATCGGGAAGAAAAAAATCAAATGGGGTTGTTTAAAGGATGAAAGAGACACCAGTGAAAGGATGATATCATGTGAGCGCTTGCTGAGCCTTTTGCTGGAGAATTGAAATGCATCCCGGGCTGAGTGAAACCTAAGCCGGTGTGGGAGAATGAGCCTCTATTTTAATGTCTTTTGACCTGACAGATGACTTTATGCTGCATTTTGTATCACATTGCTCCGACATATCAAATCATTGATTATTAATTATTAAATCGACAGCTAATACTGCTGATAGTCTCCCTGACTTTTCTTAAAAGATTATATGCATTACAATTCTAAGATTTGCTCTTAATAAGAGTCAAAGGGATACAACACGTTGAATAATGAACGCTGCTTAACGTGAAAAGTTATTCCATTGACACCTGTTTTCGATGAATGAATGCAGACATAAAATGGTGTCGTTTAGTACCAACGGAGCATTTACTGAGTTCACACGTACATTATGTCTCAGGTATAAAAAGGAATGTTAAAGATGATTCTTCTATTCTTCTATTATGAAACAATTAAAATTTTATGTCATCTACCCCTTGGAATATATAGTGAAACATGTCCCTCAAGTCCACATATCCTCTTGCGCAGACTATTGTAAATCCTCCGGCAGTGGGAGATGTGTACACATCGAGATGATACATTAAAAGTGCCATAACTCGCACACCCAGCAAAGCTCAAAATCAATTGGAATGGATAGTTAAGCTGGCCCCTAAAAATCAATGAGCAATTCATGTCCTTGATCACAGTGAGTGTCATTCCTCTCAATGTTAGAGCCAGCCAAGGGACGACTACACCGCTTGCTATTTATTCACATTCAGCACAAATTCATGGGAAATCCGAACACAGAACATAGCACTCTCATATATTTGAAGAGTGTTAAATGATGTCTGGATATTTTGTAAAGGCCAAATGGTAAATAAAGTGCTGTAGTCAAAATAGCAGTGTCAAATTTCCAGGCCAGTGTTGTTTTTAAACTCTGGAAAATGATGCAATTCAAGGACATTGTACACCAGGCTTGGAAAGTAGACCACACACGCACACATACATGAAATAAATACATGCACAAGTAGGGGGGGTGTTCCAAAATAAGGTTGAAAACGCTGTTTCAAAATAGTAATTTTGCCCTTATTAATGCCATTAGTGTAACAGTCATAGTCAATCAAATCAAGGGATGACCGAATCGCCTCCTCTGTCTCTGCGCTGTGACGAGATCATGTCACCAACAATTTGGCCATTTTGATTTGATGAGGGAAGTTTACTGTGCGGTCGAATCCTCCATGCTGAATGATTCCTGCAACGTTTTTTGTTTTTTTCTCTCTTCTCTGTTCTTTCCATGGACCTAATTAACTCAGCCAAGGAAGTTCCATGTCAGTAATATCAGTGTTTGTTTGTCTGTGTGCAGAATTATGACTCTAAGGAGTTGTGTTAGAGATATTCGTGAACATTTTATGCAACGTTTTCAAAATGTCGACAATTTCCAAGTGTCCTGGTAACCTGAGAATAATCTCAACCACTCTGTGTAACTTCCAGATGAAAGATACCCATTGAACAAGTAAACATCCACGTGAACTCCAGTTTTTATTCAGGGTATGATTAATATGGATGAAATATTTTTATGAAAGTATACAGTTTGATGCTGTCGAAAAAGGTTTTCGTGGCCTTTGATTGGTCATGCTCTGCTACGTGCGTTTCTAGTTTAAATTTTAACAACACTTCAGACATCAATTTTCTGTCGCCATCCTAATTTTCTGCCTGGTTTTCTTAGAAGTGATCCATTCTTAGAGAACTGCTATATTTTTAACCCAGATTTAGATAACAGCACTGTGACAAGCCCCAATCAATTCCCAGGTTATTTCGGGCCCTTCCTGTCACTCACGTGTCCTGCCCAGCTTTGAGAGTAAAGAACAGTGCAGGGCAAAGCTTCAACCCAACTTATGTTTGTGCAGTGACATATTTAACCCCCGATATCTAGAATTCTCTTCTCTGAAGCCTTTTGACAGCACGCAACAGGTGGTGGTGTTTTACAGGCCATTACTCTGGTCGCATTTGAAAGGGTCATTCAGGTCCGCAAGCTAAATACCTCAGATTTGGGGAGAGGGGCCTTGGAAGCAGTTGCCACCGAGCCATCGGTGGAACAGTTGCTCATCCCCTCATTGAGGTGCGAAATTTTCCAGCAGCTGCCACTTAGACTCTTTGGGGTTTTTTCCCCCGCATTTCCAATAAAGCAGAAATGAGTGTTTGTGGCAACTGGAGGGGGAGGGGCCAACGGATGCTGTGTGCCCTGTCACTCACAATGTCAACCGTGTGTGTCCTCCTCTAGCCAGGTTGCATCTCTCGTCAGCTGCCAGTCAGAATGCGTGGCAACGTGGGGAGACTAACGTGTTTCTACTCTCTACCATTTTCGTTTTGTTTTTCTAGTCTTGTTCTTTGTGTGTGTGTGTGTGTGTGTGGTGTGTGTGTGTGTGTGTGTGTGTGTGTGTGTGTGTGTGTGTGTGTCCGGCGTATTAAGTCTAAAATAACATAATGGAGTTTTTCTCTCCTGGACCATCCTTCTTGCTCCCGTTTTCTTTCCTCTCCCTCACTACAACACCCCCCCCCCCCAATCCATCTGCATCATGTCGATCTGTCAGGCTGCCAGTGTCTGTTCCAATTAGATTCCACTTAATTCACGTAACCTCGATTAACACGCAATCAAGCCCAGATAAATCACGTCCTTTAAGTTCCCCCCTCTGCCTCTGCTGTGTTGCTTTGCATCACTCACTTTTCCCCAACAAGCTCGCTTCCTCCATCGCGCTCCGTGCTCAAGAAATATAAAATCCCGAATTTTACTGTCTGACCACACTGATGTTTCCCATCATTTGAAAACGTCTCTTGTGTTTTCGAAAATATTGCCGCTGCCCTCTCACCCCTGAAGATGAAGGTGTCCTAATTACATCTTTGGTACAAAAGGCACTAAAGACACCCCGTGTCTGTGTAGTCTATTGTCTCTGTGACCTTTTTAGCTAGCGGACAATTGGTTTGACTAGATTACAAATTAAGACACAGGACCAGGCACTTAGGTAGCAACTCTGTTAGAGAGCCGTTGTGTTACTAGCGGTTTGTTAAGGCCATATATATCAAGCACAGAATTCATCGACTATAAAAGGACATTTATTTTCCTGATAACTACAATGAGCTCCTGCCACTGGCAGGAAGGTAAAAAGAAGAAAAAAAAATCACCGAGCAACTTGGGATACACAAGTGATTATAGTTCTTTAAACAAAGTTAATAATTCACACAGTTTATGCTAATAGGGAAGAGGAATGTTGAATAACCAAAAGGTAGTAAAAACACAAACCAAAGAGAAACAACCAGGGGCACTGAGAACGCACACGCAGCACTCCTGGGGTCTTCTTTTATTAATCACAGCTAAAAGTGCTAACATTGACATGTTGAACAGATTAGCCGCTTTAATAACGGGGCGGGTCAACATGGCTGCTGCTGCTGCTGATCCATGAGGATATCCTGTAGGGAGGTGAATACCTTGTGTGTTCTATATCCCGACCTGTACCTCTATGGGCTCGGCCCCTGCGGAACACTCAATCCAACCTGTTTATTCCCTGTAATAGTAGTTTGGTCCCACTCTTCCTTTCTTTCTCCTTCTACTGGCATTTTTTTTTTTTTTTTTTTTGCTGAACTTTTGTCAGCTTCTTGTTGTAAGCGCATTAGTACTTTGCTGCATTTGCCCACTTTTTGTTTGGTACAAACTCATTACGTGAATATCTCAATGCGAGTTTGAGCTGACAAGGCTGCAGTGCAAATAGGGCTTGGATTTAAAATTACATTAGGCTATAACAAAAGATCACATTTGTCAACTTCTTTCCTCTGCTGCTTTTTAATGCCTAACCCTCCTCAACAATGTAATCAATTTAGGACTTTTTGCATGTAGTACATTGTAATACACATAATCTGTAATAGATGCTCATCAGAAAGTTGTGCGTGTTTTATTTAATTAGTATTGGATGCAAGTACAACAACTATTGAATAAACACCCGATAGCCCTCTGCTCTGTCTTTTTCCATTTATAAACTCTGCCCTCTGCCACAACAATGTCGCACTGTCTCTTCAAACAGGGCGACAGTTTTCACTATAAGTTGAGCTATGTTTTTCTCTCTCTTTCCCAGAGAAAAAAACGGAATAACGCTGATGAGTTTTAACAGCTTCATCCAGGCGATGGGCAAATATAATAAGTGTTTTTGTAGACGCCACCAGTGATTATCTCATCTAGGCATTTGGGGTGAATGTAGTGGATTTAGAGGCTTGCCTCCCATTGTGCTGACATCACCCTTTCACAAACCAAATTAAATCATGGTTAAAATCATTTGAAACTCTCCCAGAGTCTGTTTCAAATGACTAAACAATGAAAGTCTGGGAACATTTTAAAGGGAACGCTGTGTGCATTTGGGTATGCGTGCCTATGTATATGAACATGAGTGCATTTTGTCATAGCGGTTGAGGGTCATTATGTTGAAATGGGGCCAGTTTTACTCAGAGTGAATAATGAGATAAGACCCTCAATGACCACTTGGCCATTGCTCAACAATACACATTTATGTAGACATTTCATTTTCTGGACTTGATTATTTTTCATTGTATTCATGTTTGCTAATATAATCTTCAGACAAAATGGACACCACCGCCAGTATAATTATATGAGTTGCCTCCCCAGTCAATCAGCAAAGAAAGGTGATGATCAGGATTTAAACGTGATGAAAAAAAAAACCTCAACATTTTTTTTATACCACAGTTTCAAATGACCCTACATTGGTTTATTGCTGGGGTTTCCTAACTTTTTATTCCAAGGCCTGCATACCATCAAAGGAGGCAAAGGCCAGTTTGTCATCTTTTAATTTAATTTGAATGTATTTAGAAAATTGATCTATCAATGTAGGTAAAGCTACAAAATATGTGTTTAGATATTTAACAACCTACAAAAAAAAAAGCTAGGTAACAAAGCAAAAAGGTAACGATTTTCAGGATTTGGGTGCAGCAGTCCTTTAGCTCAATAGAAAAGATCCACCCCTGCACCAGGCAAAAGAATCACATCCTCACGTATAGAACCAAACTTGGAGCATTTTGTGATCAGATGACCTTAGCGTAACAATGTATCAAATGGTAGTGGATTGGTTGAAAACAACAAAGTGATAAAGGAGAAGGAACTTTTTCTCTTCTGCTTTGAAACCAAGTGAAGGAAGTTAGTCCTACACTACAATGCAGGCAAGTGACAAGGCCTGTGTGTAATGGTTATTTTATTCTATGCCACGGGATGCTTAGAAATTGATGGTGCCTCCTGGGTTGTTGTTTGGACACCCGCGGTTTATTATTACTGAATAATAAATTGGGTGATTGTTGATACTATTATAATATATAATTTTTTTTATTTCACCCCATTTTTTCAAGTCCGGTAATTTAAAGAACAAAGATTCGGATTTCCATGTAAGAAAGTAAATTACATGAAGGCCATAACGCACAATTTGCAAGGCTGGCCATTGATGATTTGGAATTGTATATGATATATAGAGGCAAGTAAAGATGTATAGAGTTTTTAAAACACTAACTAATTGTTCCATTATAACAAGTGTTGTTGTTTTTTGTTTTTACACTGAAGCAATGTGGGGGAAAAAGGCCTTGTTGTTCCATATTTGGTGGTGCTCCACGTCACCAATAGGATAAGCCACTATAGCATGACAGGAACTGACTGGGAGTCATCAGCTGTTTCACCACTTGCGTGATTGTGCTTGCCACCTGTGACCTTGTGAAATGGACAAGAGCGGAGAAGAAACGTGACTGAGCGCTTGAGTCAACCGAGTCAGTGAAGGCGAAGTGCGGAGGTACGTGGAGGTAGTGCATGACGAAGGGGGAAGTTACTAAAGGCCTCAACTCAGCCCTTGTGTCCTGATGTGACAGGATTAGCTAAGCCCCGGTGAGCAGGGCTGGTACTGCGTGTGTGCATGCGTCTGTGTGTGTGTGTGTGTGTGTGTGTTTGTGTGTGTGTGTGTGTGTGTGTGTGTGTGTGTGTGTGTGTGTGTGAGGGGGGGGGGGGAGTGGAACGGGAAGCCAGAACTGCTGCTCGCCACCAGCCGAGCCAAGACAAGACATGAGAGATCAACAGCGAGTGGGCCTGTCGCTGCCATTAGGCCTTCATCATCACCCTCCTCTTCCACCCATGGGAGGGGGCCAGACCATAGAAGCCACGGCCAAGGCTGTCAAGATACCTTGGGGAGGGGTGGGACACAGTGGGGGACAAGTGGGCGGGCAGCTGGGGCTAAAGTGAACGCGGGTAGGGAAATGATCCTATTAAATTGAATTAAAGAGGCAGTCTTCATTTACCCCCAAGAATGATGGATTTAGCTAATTAACAGTGTTAATGGGGACTGGTTAAAGAGGGCAAAGGAAACCAGTGATTGCAGACTGAAAGGCCCAGGTCGCTTGTTGGTAATTCTTTTAGAAACGCTTCCAGACGGTGACACCCATGCTTCTGATTGCTTTGCATAGTGTCGTGTCTTTCTATCGCTACGAAACAACTGAACGCCAAGCATCAATGTTTTTGTCTATGGCAGAGACATGTGAGATAAAAGTGTGGGTTTAGCAACGATATATTTCGCAGTAGTGAGTGCAATTTTACAAATTTAATGCCCTAGTCCTGAAAATCTCATTATGGCAGTCACACTGTGTATTTAATGGACAGTATGTGTGTTTGCATGCAAAAAGGGCACAATGTGGTGTGCTAGTAGTGTGCCTGCATTTTCACTTTGGTCATTGCACAAACGCTATTTGCATGTCCTTAATTCTGGATGATGTGCAGGCCTCGGGCAGTGTGTGTGATGGAGAGGATGCCAGTGTGCCAAGTCGGAGTGATCAGGCGGAGGGGGCCGCGCGCCGGCCCTTACCCCTTCTGAACAATCCCATCGCTGCCCACCGCTTGTCCTGTTGTGCGTTGCCAGTTTTCACACGGGAGCCAAGTTGAAGCGAATGGGGCCTGCAAAGGAGCCAGATTTATGGGCGCTGCGCGGGGGCAATCTGCAGCTCGTCTATTGCTTTGGAAATAATAGCTAATCCCTGAGAACAACTTTAGTTAGCTTCATTTACATTGATGCCAGCCATTTCCCCAATAATTCTGCTTCTTCATTACACATGGAGGATGTATTTCATCCTGCATTGTTTGAGGCCAGTCATTTTTCTTTCGACGCAAAGTGCCGTGTGCAATCAATTTCGACAGTTGCAAAGACACACACTCGATCGGCCATTACTTTGGATCATGTGTATGGCAGCTTACCTGCACCCTGATTAGGTAGAGGGTGTCCTCAGTAAGGGGATCAAGTAATTTTATGCTACTTTTCCCCTCTCAAAAAAAGGAATTAACACCGCTGTTGCAGGCGCCTATGTGCGAACAAGAGAGTGTATGGAAAAAAACAATCTCATCAAGCAGGAGGCCGTTTGCTTAGCAAGAGCTGACAGTCTTTGTGTATGTAAATGAAGAATTTAGACTAATGGAGTTGAACCATTTCTAATTTTGTGATGGCAAGAGGATTTTGATTGAAAGTAATTAAGCAAGCTAGCTGTAAAATTAATTAAAGCAAAAGGAGGAGGGGTAGGGGGACTTTTATTGGATTGGTTAGCGATATAGCTGCTGTCAGGCAGGGGGACAAATGGGGGTGACCTGGATTCTCTGCCCTCCCTCCTCCCGCTCGGGACTTTTATGTCACTTTAATCTCCTTAGAGCGGCTGGTGTGCATTTGTTCGAAATAATCAAGGAAATATGGTCAGAAATTGTCAGCATTCAGATCTAATTTACCTGACAGCCTCGCAAGTGTGTGTGCACATGCAAATATGTGACAGTGGCAGGTCCCTCTTTTTTCTCGTCCTCCCCTCATCTTTGCGGAAAATGCTTTTGACAGTCTTGAAAGCATCTCGCTTGTCGGAGGGCAGGGCGGGGGCGGGGGGTGCGAGGAACCTGGGTGGCGTTAAGGTGGACATTTCAATGAGGTGTGTTTGGCCCCTTCATAGCATCTCTAACCTGATTGTGTGCGTGGGTGCGCATGTGTGTGGGTGTGTTTACATGCTTAATTTCCTGTAAGATATTCAAATATCTTGGAACCTCCGTACCTGTACTTCCAAGCTACTGTCGTCTAGAAGTTGGCCTCAAACGAGCCGAAGCAGATTACTGCTATGACAAAGCCTGTTACAGCGACTTAACTAGTGACAAATAAGATTGGACAATCTTGTGCAAATAGAATTCTTGTCCCCTTCTCCCTCTTGCTGTGTATAATATTTCTGGATATTCTGTTTTTATTTTATTGCATTTTATTTTTTTACACAATGAAACTACAATTCAGTGACAGCCGAAAATATCAACCCCCTATTTCAATATGTGCTAAACTAATAAGCAGCCATAAAAAGGCCTTGCTAATGTCCTGTGACATCTATATGGCTTGGAGCTGTATGGGGTCCGCATTAAAGGTCCACGGGGGTCCCAATGATTCCACAGTGGGTGAGATGCCACTTCCTCTCAAAGCTGCTCTTTGTTGGTGTTTGTGGCCCATAGTCTCAGTGTGGCCCTCAGCACCCCCTGAAGAGACAGTTAATTAAGGTCTAGGCCTAGACAACACTGCTGGGAGTTTCAACCAGCTCACTGTTGGCCTGCCTTCCCTGCTCTCCTCCTGGACTCTGCTGCTTGTGGGAAAGCAAAGTGCCGCCATCAGGGCCTTTAACAGGATTAGGAAACCCTCTCAGCTGCTCAGAAGACTCCCGTCCCTTCTATATACCTCGAGTCCCATCCCTTCCTCCAACCGGGCTTTGTTTTTATCAATTATTGTAATAAAAGGTGGAACAGCTTTCTTGCCCTGCTCTGTAATTGTAATCTCCTGTGGACTGGCATTCATTGGTTCTGAAAAACATGATTCACACTGCCAATCAACTCCCACCTGTACCCCGTTGATTCCACCACTCGGGAAGAACATGGCCGCTCGATATGTAAGGGCGATAATGTATACGTAATGTACTCAGGACAAAGAGGCGATATTGCTCTGTCTGTTTGCAAACAAATGGATGCAACATTTGAGAACATGATACATTTTCTCGAATTTACTCCATTACATTCTAACACTATGCTTTTGCTGTCACATTCTATAGGCCCGCACCATACGTACGCTCCACATCACTTTTGTCTTTGTCCCTATTCTAACACATTACGTGTCACTGCACAGTGTTAAGAAATGTGAGAAATATTCACCTGAATTGAGAATATCAGGTATGGCGTCTAAAAAGGTGAGATACCGACGACTTTTATGAGACTGTCTTTGTCTCTCTCTTCGACTTAACTATGTCTGCACATGTGCGAAACTAAGAGAGAGAGAGAGAGAGAGAGAGAGAGAGAGAGAGAGAGAAGAGAGAGAGAGAGAGAGAGAGAGAGAGAGAGAGAGAGAGAGCACCCACTTTCACAAGCACTGAAGCTTTCAATAGAAATTAGTTTTACAACATATGCAAATGTCCCCCCTTGCGAATGGGGTCTTTAAGTGACAGGTTGATATGTGATTAAACGACAATTAGAGCGCTGAAAATACGTGTCAGAAGTGGGTCGAGCACTGGGCGGCTCAGATAGAAAGGTATCACGCCATTGCGGAGAATATGTTTCAAGGTGGAACTGTGCAACAAATTAGAGGTGAGAGTGAGACAAGGTTGTGTTCTGCAAAAGCTGTTTTTATTAATAAGTAGCAATATGTGATTCTGATTAAGCACTGATCCATGATCCTGAAAAAAGTTGATACAGTGAGTCCACCAAACTTATATCAGACTTCTCTGCCATAAAGTGCACAAGCATGACATATTTTATATCAGACATCCAAGACACCGAACAGTGCTTACAGACACATGAAATGACGCTCCTGCTTATTCTGGCAACAGATGGCCTCGTCCCTTTAATCCCTCTGATGCTGCGGTGGACAGTGGCTCTTGAACATCTCAGAAGCCAGAGCCTTAATAAAACCTGAGCGACTTTTCCTTGAAATCAGCCCAGTTTCCCCAGACTTTGTCAGCTGTCAGTGCTGGTTGAGACACTAGGGAGCATAGGTTTCTGCTTCTTCCACTTTGCTTTGTGTCACAGATGTTTCCCTCCATTTCCACCAGTCGAGGCAGCGGAAGAAGGATTTAGTGGTAGCGGTGCTGACTTTCTTCCAGAAGGGGGAAGACTTTTTGCGTGGAACATGGTGGCTTCAGATGGCTGGAGGTGGGCTAATAGGCTTAGATGCCGTCAATGAGCTCACCTTAATGAATGTGATTTATAAGGTAGAATAGCTCACTATTTGAGAGCTATCGAGCATATATGTTAAGTACATTCAAATGATAGTAATGCATCTTATTTAACCAGATCCAATCTTTATCACTCCCAACATTAGGTACACCTCTATTTAAGCCACCCAATGAATTAGACAAATTCCTTTTCTTCCATAGCAACAATGCTCGGTTTTTATTGATACCATCAGAGCTAACAATTTAACAATATTTTCATTATGGAAGTTGAAGTGCAGCAGATCTGTACTACATCATGTTGAGATGTGTTTTGTAATATATATATATGTTAAATAAGTCGACCAAAAAAATAGGAGACACTTCTCTGGATGATGCACTTGAACTCTGCACCAGTAAAACCATAAATATAATTCCAAACATTTAATTCTGTCAATCAAATCATGGGCTGGACTTCTGTTGGATCTCGATGAGTGTATATACTCCTTTTCCCTGTCAGTTTCTTTCCAATTGCCTTTTAATTTAAGTCCACTGTCAACATTTGTCTTAACCCTCGGTCATGTTGTTCTCTTCTGCCTGCTCCGACAATTTGATGACTGTAAACACACTGTTGCATGTGGAAAGCACCAAATTTGTAAAGCAAAGAATAAACCCAAATGAGGGCAGACTCTCGATAACGCATTATCTCGTGGGAGCTCAGGGGGAATAATCATCTTTGAGATTTGCTCACGTTTCCCGCAGGTCTGCTGAGATACATGTACGTAGCTAATGGGATTGGTCTCCCCCCCCCCCTATATCCCTCTCCCATGGCGTTATGGAGCTGCCACCTGAACTTGAACAGATACACACGCTGCTGAGTCGCGCACAGGACTATTTCAAGACTGAAATGCGATTGTTTTAATACTTTAATCCACCTGTCCTTGGGATTCAGGATGTTGCAGAAGTCGCCTAATTATTTCAGTGCCCTCTATCCTTCCAGGTTGAAACCTAATAGACAGACACAATCCCCAATTGAATAACTTTTCAAATTGTTCATTATGGGGGGGAAAAAAATGGATTGGGGTGGTGGTTGGGCTGAAATTTCTCAATCTTTCCCTATGTAAAGTGCTTTGTCATTGTACAGCTTGACGTCAAAAAGCACACCTTAATTGAGATATTAAAAATGCATATTTGCATCCAGGATGTGAAATGCTCAAAATCAAGGTATTAAAACAGACGTTTTCTCAGAATTGTCCCCGGATTCAACACTGAAAGAATGCAAACATAAATGTTTTCTTTTAATTATAAAGGTCTCATCTCAATAGATCCTCTCCCAAGTCTGCCGCCAGCTCCCACCGACCCCCCCCAAACACACACACACACACACACACACACACAAATAATGTTGGTACTTTATCTCTACTCCACACACACATAATGGCAAATTTCAGAAAAGTGATTATTTTAATTTTGTCCAGGGCTACAGATTCCTCTTGACTAATCTGTCAGAGCCGGGTTGTCAATTAAGAACTGGGGACACCAGCAGTGACGGCTGTCCAGTTCACTGATAGCCCCCTGAGGGACAGTTAACCCTAACACAGCCCTACAAAAAAAAAAAAAAAAAAAGAAAACCCACCCTCTCGTGCAAGCCCTCCTCCTCAGTCTAGTCGAGACTAGCAAAACCCATGGCGGTACTAAAATGAAGGAAAAGGTGTGCGGACTCGGTGGTATTTGCTTCCATGTGTGTTGATGAGAGACAGTCACGGTGGTGTGTCTGTGTGTTTGCCGACATCCAAAACGCATGGTTTTGTGGGGGCTAGCGGCTTGATAGTAATGCATGTTGATGGTTTTAGCGATTCTTCATTTCAGAAACAGGGGCCTCATTAACTGCAGTCTTCATCAGGCCAGCAAGCAGCGGGCACATTAGGGGTCCACAGGAAGTCGAAGTAGAGCAGGAGAGTGCATTAGGGAGGCCTGGGGAGACACACTTTCCCTCAGTTCCACTTCTAGTGCTTTTCTATATCTTAATGTAGCTTTCAGAAGAATTCAGATTGAGGTCAATAATTATACTCTCTAAATTATTCAGTCGAAGTCCTGTGTAATTGTGCTTTTTAGATGCTTGGACATCAACATGTTTGACTGTCCCTGACCGGATGTTGAGAAAGTTTGTGAATTTCTCTTTTCTATGATGCAGGACATTTATGACGTGACAGCACATCGTCACCAAAGGGAAGAATAAACCTCTTTGCTGAGCATACCTTTCACCACATCAGGTTTCTTAAACTCAGCGCCAGGACGGAGTTGTCAGAGACAAGCTTCCCCATACGCGTGGGAATGTTTTTTTTGGGACATGGGGGTGTTGTCTTTGTCAGGTCGAGGAGTGGAAAGGCCAAATTGAAAGGAGGGTAGCGAAAAAAACTCACCCAACCCAACTTTCACCCCAAAGCCTACCTTCCGCTGCGCTGAGTGCCCATTATAACTCTGTCCGCATAAGAAATAATAATAAGCGCGCTCATTTCTGATTTTGTCACTAAGATCCGATATTAACATATACTTTATCCATTTGGGAGTGCCGCTGTCGCACACCTGCAGTGCCATATGCACTTATGTCACGGCCAGGGCAAGTCTGTAATTACTGTCTGAGGATTCTTTGTTGCTACATTAAAATGGTGTTTATCCTGTCGCCAGTCCTCCTGCCATGTTTTGAACCCAGACAGCCAAATCGCACCTCCCCAAACATTCTTTTTCCTCTCTCATCCTTTTTTTTGTCTCACGCTCGTTCTCTTTAGCTAAGAATCGTTGCCATATAAAAGAAGATATGCCTTTTGCTCCCCTCTGACACACCCACGCACAAATAAACATAAAAAGCTCATTTGTTAGCGCGTTCATTTCAAAGGCCTGCACTGGAGAATATTGTTGGGGAGGGGGGTTGGTGGAGTAATGCTTTGTCAAATGTTGACATGTGTTGCAAACATGGGGCCTTCAGCAGCAGTGTTTGGTGGGGCTGCTGCGACACATTGTTGGCACATGAAGAGAGGATGCTTTGAAACAAGATTAGCCTCCAAATGGCCCTGCCTGACCCAACCAGCCCCCTCCTCACTCTGTCCCATCAATACTTCTCTGCATCTGAATGCATGCATGTGCGCCTACACCAAAATGCGAAATGATCGGAGCCACTGAAACATTGGCTTGTTGTCTCTGTGCGCCCGGAGCTCTTGTTCTGCTGTGAAGCCCCCAAGGTCTGGCACGTGGTCAGGTTGGGTTTTGCTGGCCGGTAAGAGCACATCTCTGTCACTGAGGCCTCCTTTTCCTCTTCCTCCTCCCCCTTCCGTGGCTTTGGGTCAGGGTGACACTGGGAAAGGGGAGGAAAAATCCATCACCCGACACCCTTCCCCTCAAAAATGAATAAAAATTGTAAAACAACACACAAAGTCCGCTTAATACAAGAACACTTGCAATATGCTGATGTTTTGTTTTGCACACTGTGTTTGCTAAATTGCCTTTGACTCCGTGCATCAGTAATGAAACTTTATGTCCTTGTGGAGAGGGCAGCAAGTCCGTTCCAGTTAGGACCAGGACAATCACTCCCGTCTTGCTATTGTAAGACTTTTATTTTTCCTTTTTAATCCGTGTTCTTATGAATAAATGAAATACATGAAGTCATTTTTTTTCCATATTTGTGTAAACTGCTTTAAAAGCATTTTATCATGTCATAAAAAGCGCAATTGATCTGCTGGGCTTAGCCCATTGGACAGCTGTGTGTTTTGTTAATGGCCACTTTGCTCCAAGCAGCTTATTAAAAAATTTATATAGAAATGCTAAAATTGCATAAATTATTTAGATACAGTAAGCATTTTTTTGTTTTAGTCTGGCATGGAGGGAGTGACTGCTATCAGTATGGAAATTTACCAGTGTGATGTAGTATTATATCTGCCCAGGCACATATGTGTCCCCCTCAATACACCCCCACATGCACATGCAGAGGTGCTGGGAGGGGGAAAAAAAAAAAGTATATATTTTTTGATGACTTCGTTTCAGCAACCACGGAATGTCACCCATATCCCGGTTGATTGTACTTTCGAGTTTTATGATGTTTTTCCATTGATTTGTTTCCCCGGCGCAGCTGCCGACCTCTATTGAGGGACGAACATAATCAGCGCTGACGCAAATTAGATGGTTATTCGTTTCGAAAATTGACAGAAAAACAATAAAAAAGATGAAATGCTCCCAAATCAATAGATATAATGAAATTCAAATAATCCAAGAGATGGGGTCTCCATGGCAACTGATAATGTGGAAAAGAAAACAATTTAATAAAGGACAGACACGCTTTGAAAACAGATTGGGGAAGGAGGGGGTCGGCTGTAAAGCGGGTAGAGAAAGGTGGGGGAGATGGAGGGACAGGGAGAAGGAGGGCGGCCGAGAGGGTGTTTGAGGCTCTAGTGCTTGCTCTATAGCTTGTTTCCCCCGGCGTGTGAAGGATCTGTGTCTGTCCCAAGGACACTGCAATAATTAGAAAAGCTTTCAGGCCAGAAAGTGCAGATTCAGGTTTTAATACACAAAATTATTTCAGGGGCAGTGAATCGGAAAACCATTTGTTGGTGACCTTCCCGAAAGGCCTGCCACCACCACCACAGCCCCCCACCGCAGGCCCCCTCCAGTGTAGGGCAAGATGGAGGCTATGTGGCAGCGCTGGCTGAGTTATAGCATATTTGTGTTTTTATAGAGGCATGGGGAATGGGGTTGGGGGTGCAGTGGGGGGGGTGTATGGGCTAAATGTGTGCCTATGATTTCTCGTGTGTGTGTGTGTGTGTGTCTGTGTGTGTGTGTGTGTGTGTACATGCACGGGAGGGGGGGGGTTGATCGCAGAGACACCTTCATGTCTTGAGTGTGGAGTTTTTGGGGAAGAGGGAGGGGAGCGCAAAGATCAGAACAGGGAGAAAGTGCGCCAGCGACAGACAGCGGGAAGTTGAAGATCCGGCTTTATTTACGGATCAGTTGTCAAAAGGAGCCATTTAAGGGGAATACGCCCGTTCCTGCACTGTGACAGGAGAAGTGGCTGTTTATAGGGGAGTGGGAGGGGGACCAAAAGACAAGCATGAACCTGAGTGTGAGGTAGTCAAACACAGGCATTTTCTGTTGAAGACACACAGAGCAGAGGGTGGCGAGTGGGTGTTAAGTGACTTCATTTGTAGACTATTTAAGGTATGTTTTACTTGTCCTTGTGCTGCTCCTCCATCACCCAATACTACTTCTGAGTTTTACTTCCAGCAACGCAGACGTACTGTAATGGCGTGCAGCATTTCCCTGTAAATAGCAGTTATTTTCTGTCATTTGACTGAAAAAGGAGTTTGTTTTTAGCCTTGCTCCCAAAACGAGATTTGCAAGTAGAACGTAGACTTAATTCAACATCCGTGTCTTGCTGTTTTTACGTCCTTCTTTTTTTCTCGCTTAACAGTTTGAGACTTTGTTACTTTTTAGAAAGTCATTTAACAGGGCGTTGAGCCTCATCTGTCAACTTGTGCCCACAATTTTTGTGTCATTAGAGGGCTTTGTTTGACTCAAATAAAGGTGAACCACCCTTTGTTCAAATGATAGCGCGTCCAGGATATCACATCTTAACTTCAGATACCCTTATCCTGTTCATGGCAGCAATAAATACAAAAACTAGTCCTCATACAAACTTTGACCTGATAGTGACACTTTTGATATTTTAATGCCGTGGCAACCTGATGTGATCAGCGCATTCTGCAATATAAACTATCTTTACAAGTGGGGCAATATTTGATTACTTATATATATATTCAGACTCAAAAGCAGATATAAACATATTTATTGTTTCTGTAGATTCTTTTATAAAACAAAGAATCTACAGAAACAACAAAAATGGATACATATATATATATATATATATATATATATATATATATATATATATATATATGAGGATAAGTGTTAATCTCAGTGCTTTCTTATCTCCAAACCAGAATCTGACAAATGTTCTGTGGCATTCTGCTGCTAATAAGACATCGCACCCCCTTGTCGAGTCTTAAATAATCTTTTTGTTCTTTCCCCTGCATGATATTTTTAAAGCAAACATGTTAAATTTGGCGTTAACAAGATGCTGCACACAGAAGGCAAACATGGACTTGTTTAGACTCTTGACGGTCCCATTCTAACTTATTATCCCCTAGGGATTGTGCCCTTATTTGAAGACAAACACAAGAGATGACACTCTTCAACGGGGCAGCTCGTATGCTCCAGTATTGATATTATGATGTGAAAAGTGACCCTCAAGTAGGAGAGAAACTAGAAATTCCCCACCATAGACTAGCTGAGAGCCTTCAAATCTAACATGGAGGTGTCAATGAGCACTGCTTTCTTTTTCTTTTTCTTTATTTCTATCTTGCTTTCTTTCCTTCTTTCTGTTTCTTTTTTAGCAGTTAATAAAAACACCTGACAGAATTGAAATACTTGAATTTTCGTAAACACCTGTAGTGTGTTAGTGTGCTTATTCACACAAGTGCACGCATGCACATTCACACACACACACACACACACACACACACACACGGAACAAAAAGCATGTGTTATCACTGTGAGCAGCAACACAAAACAGTTGATAGTCTGTGTTGTGTTTGAGTGGAAATTTGTGTCCACAATCCCCCACCCCACCCCTCAGCAGCTGGTGATTGTGTGTAACTCAGTGTGTAGGTCTGTGTGTGTGTGCATATGTTTATATATATTTTGTTCTTAGCCGCTTATCCTCACAAGGGCCACGGGAGTGCTGGAGCCTATCCCAGCTGTTAACAGGCGGGAGGCAGGGTTCACCCTGGACTGGTTGCCAGCCAATCACAGGGCACATGGAGACAGTCAACACTCACACTCACACCTTGGGCCAATCTAGAGTCTCCAATTAATGCATGTTTTTGGGATGTGGGGGGAACCCGGAGTGCCCACATAGGCACGGGAAGAACGTGCAAACTCCACACAGGTGGGGGTGGGATTTCAACCCTGGTCCTCAGAACTCTGAGACAGGCACGCTAACCAATTTATTAATTCAACAAATTCAACTGGAAATATATATAATTTCTTCAGTATATATCTAGAGAGAGAGAGAGAGAGAGACGCCAGTGATGCACACTGGAGTGGCCAGGAGCCAAGACAGAGTCAGATCAGCCAGGACTGGAAAGGACTGAGGCCCACCTCAGAGTGCAAATCAGCCTCTTTACACCTGTCTCACATGTAGGCGCGTGCGTGCGCGCGCACTTACACACACTCACTCACGCATTCACACGCACAAGCAAATGCCGTACAGTCGTGCTGCTCAGCACAGGGTTCTCATCGGAACAGTGACAGGGGGCGTCAGTTAAGTGGCTCTCTCTTCCTGTGTGTGTGCACCCGCGTGCATGCTCGTGCTATTCCACATGTGTCTGTGGGGTGGAGAAGGGGGATGAAGGACCCCTACTGGTAAAGTGGGTAAACTTGCACAGCTTTGACATCTGTGCTCAGAGGAGGAGGAGGGGGAGGAGGGGAGTGGAGACAGTGAGAGAGGAGGAGTAGGAGGAGGATGAGGAGCACAGAGTGGGAAAGAGGAGAAGAGTGTGGAGGAGAGAGGGAGGGAGGGAGAGAGAGAGTGAGAGAGAGAGAGCAGAGCCCCGGAGCTTAGCAGTTGAGGAGAAAATGCCGTGTTTTGTGGAGAGAATCCTTCCAGGGCAGGAGGGAGAGGTGAGGCAGAGCGCGGAGGGCGGTCTGCTGCCAGGTAAGACTCTCACACACCTACACACCCCCTCCTCCCAACGCTCCCCCCCCCTCTCCCCTCACAGACTAAACACACACACAGTAGTACCTCCAGGTGAACCTCCGTGTTGCTAGTTGCAGCTGTCACTAGTGCCGTCAAAGTGTGTTGAGAACAGGAGTCAAAGTTTAAATTGTTTCTGGTTTTTCTTTGCTCTTTTCATGACACTGTTGATGCACTTTTCCATCAAGTGTTTGATTCTAACTGACGGACGTGTCACTTTGTTAAAAGTTTTGCCCTGCTGGAAAGAAACTGACTGAGGTGTTCTTTTATTAACTTTAGTTCAGGTTGAATCATTTGTGCAATCTGTAAATGAAACATTGGACTGCGAGAACTTATTTTTTTAATTGTGTTCCGAAAATTTCAAGGCTTTATTTAGCTAAGTGGCCTGGCCAAGAAACCATCTCAAATACAAGAAAGAAGACAACAACAACAAAACAAACTTTTCTTTTATAAAAAAAAAAAAAAAAAAAAAAAAAAAAACAATGCACCTGAATATGAGACAGGTAGGAACAATTGCGTTATACATTTAGACAACATTAATGCAGTTACCTTTATTTGGCTCTTGTAGGAGTTTTTCTTCAAATAAAATATTTGGACATGCTGGTTTTCTGCTCAAGTAAAGGATTACTACTCCGTCCACCACTAATTACATATTATTTGATTTTATTGCAAATGTGTTTGATATTTTATGAAGCCCCTATTCAAGCAGTGGCAGTGATTAAAGGGTACATCAATTCATGGTCTAAGTACACCGTTGCACTGGCTAAAAAGGGAAATGATTCAAAAGCACCTTAAATCCCACTGCTCTAATGTCAAGTGCAGATGTTTTTTTTTTTTTTTTTTTGCGGATGCGACATTGAAATAATTTGCAGTGTGGAGATTGATTTGGCACTTGAGACACAGATGTTGTGATGGAGAGGTTTGTCATCTGAGGGATTTTCCACTGTGCACATGTAAACACTGTCTGGGGATCAAGAGTCTTGTCCTCACTGTCGCGAAGGGGAGAGAATGTTACTTGCGTCTAATTCTATTTTCTTTTGCTTAAATAAACACAGCATCTATGAGCGTAAACACACATTTGCACGCGGCCCAGTATGTGTCTGCCTCGGCCTGGGTCAAGATGAAGACTGGTCTCAAGTCAGTGAACTCTTTGTCTTGCGTTTATTCTCCTTGTTAAATAAACAAGCAAATAAAAATGAATTGATAAGGGAGCAGCTTCCCGAGTGAGAGGTGAAGTCAGAATTGAATTTGGATTGTGTTACCATGACGATCCTGAAACTCCTCCCGTGTCCCATAGGCCCGCTCTGGTTGCTGTGCGCCAGCGTGTGTGTTTGTTATTTAACTTTGTGTGTGTGTGTGTGTGTGTGTGTGTGTTGTGTGTGTGTGTGGTGTGTGTGTGTGTGTGTGTGTTGTGTGTGTGTGTGTGTGTGTGTGTGTGAGCAGTGGGTGGTGGTAGCAGTATTCACCAGAGAGACATTGTACTAAACAGACGTTTCCCCCACTGTTTTCACTCTGACCTGGTAGGAGATTGATGACTGAATTTTGGAGTACATGTTAACAGTAACTGGTGATTTATGAAGATACTGAGGGTAAGTGAGGCCACACAGGCTTGAGGGGAAGAAGAAAAAAAAAGATATTGCCTTTTAAGTTGAGGTAAAAATATAGCCTTTTTAAGTTCAAGTCATAATTGTTATTAGCGCTGTCGGGGCTGCGCAAGAGGGTTGATTCGGATTTGAGGTGTGCACAAAGTGTAAAGTGCAGCACTTCCTTTTCTGTTGGCCACGTGCCTCTTCTGGCGTTTGAACTCCCCTTCAAAGGCACATTTACTGCGTGGAAAAATAATAATTTGGGGAAAATACTCCCCCTCTGGTATCACATATATGATATACATTTTGAAATTGAGTCAAATAGATGGATAACTTCAAATAATAGAGTACCAAAAAATTTTTTCCTGTTGCAAAGGCAGTGGAAACATTTCTTGGATGACCTCTTGCACTGCAACAAGTGCACTGTGTGTCTTGGCTGCCTCACTTAGCCCACTTTCTCAGTAAGCCTCTTTATGTCATTTTTGATTCATTCTCTTTTTCTTGGCTCATGACTTCCCAAGATATTATTCAGTTGTGTGTGTGTGTGTGTGTGTGTGTCTGTTTGGGGGGAGGGGGGTTCCACCTCTCTATTCAAATTTTGGAATTAAATTCACTTCGATGTGATCTATATGACTCGAAGAGGCGGAAGAAAAAGAAGGATGGATGGATCTATGGCATTTTTATGCAAGAAAACAAATTTGGGAAACACAGAAGCAGGCTTCCTGTGGAAAGAGGGATAGTCCTCTTTATTTTAAAGCCATCTCTGAGTGACTGAGTGAAATGTTTCCCATGTTCGCTCAGGGACAACTTTATTTCTTACTGGGGATTTAACACTCACTCAGTCCCCTCATAAATACAGCGTCCCTCAGCCTTTTGCTCGCCATAACTCACACACTAACTCTCCGGCTAACTAAACTCATATAGCAGAGCTCACGGGCTTGTCTTTTTACCTCAGTCTCTCCATCTCATTTTCTTCCCTTAAGCTGATTTACACAGGAAACAATCTCCTCTGACTGCAGCCTTACCGGACGGCTCTGGTGATCTCCTCGGCCCACTGGTGTGTTGCGTTTTACAAAAGAAATGGACATTGGATTATGAGCTAGCCTAATCTCCTTTAAAGTCAACCTAACGCACAGAGAATGAGTATCCAGGCATGTTGACAGAACTACAGTATTTTCTTTTTCAAGTTTTTTTTTTTCTAATTAATTCTCCGTGCTCTGTTGACTTTCCATCTCAATTCCAACTCCTCAATAAATAGCAAGCACACAACAGCAGATACATTTTGATGATGATCTATTTTCAGATGACGAGCGCTCAGATGGGTTATTTAATGATCTTCGAAAGTCAAGAAATCATCACAGCTGTGCAGTTCACGTTTCCACATTATGTTTTGGAACAATACCCCCCTCATCTGACTTGTGTTTCCACTGTGGGGCGGGAAGGCCAGAAGATGATGTTTGCCTCATTTCCATAAAATAATGTGACATTGACTGAAACCGTTTGTTGCCTCTTTGCCAGCTAGGAACACAAACTTCTTTTGCATTTCATTTGAGTCCTTTGAGTACTAGTTGGTGCTCTAACAGAAGGATGACAGGAAAAACTGTGGTAGCATTTGTTATGTCAGTACCCGTAACAACTTTTGACAATAGAAAGCAATACTGTACCAAAGCGTAGTGCAAATGGGCAGGTTGGGAGGAGACTGTCTTTCCTTCTGGTAAAGTTCTTGTATTGGTTGTTAACTGCCTCCTGGCGCCTTCTGTTCTCACTGTTCTGTCCCAAAGGCCCCACTCTGACACCTCCCGAAGCATCTGAAGACCCTCTGAAGTCAAAATTGCCCATTTTGATGTCTCATGGCATGTTGTATTTGCGTTTGAAAACAGTCCTTGCTTGAAGAAATTAGCCTCAGCACTTGTTGGTGGATGGGGGAGGAGGCTTGCGTTCATCTTTATCTCCCCCCCATCTCCCCACTCTCCCTGCTGTCCTTCCTCCCTTTTTGATCTTGCTATCAAATCTTCCCGTCTGTTTTATGAGTGACGTTTACCTGAGAGCAGCGAGGGAAATGGCTGGTGTAAGAAGACGCATGAGTAAATGCGTCTTAGCAAGCGATCACCTTTGATAATGCCAAAGTTCCGG